>NC_039363.1:856464-1020837 GCF_003573695.1 Papaver somniferum
GGGAGAGAGAGAGAGAGAGAGAGAGAGAGAGAGAGATTTAGAAAGGAAATGAAGATCAAGAACAAAAAATAAAGATCTAAAAATTGGTATGAACAAACTTCCACTTAAAGATGGGAATCCAAAAGAAGAATTTCTCCACTTATAGATGGGAAGCTAAAAGAATAATTTCTTGCTATTTTTTTTGCTAGTCTTTGATTAGCCTGAGAGAGAGGTGACTTTTTGTTTGACAGAGGTTTTTGTCTATCTAGGCATCAAAGCCAACCCCTTTATTAGGACATGCTAATCTGCTGTTTTGGGAAGAAGTAAAAACTACCTGTGTTTGAAAACAGTACTATTTTCATAGTTTCACTAAAATTAGTACCCCCTCCCTCCCCTATATAAAGACGGAAAATGAAATTCTCTTAGAATAAGAAAAAAAAAGTTAGTTTTTATAAATTTTCCTAGTTGTACCTAATTTACCTTCACCAATTCCAATATATTTGTCTATAATATACAGAAAATATTAATTTATCAAAATTTTTTATCCACTAAAATATTTAAAAACAAAGCAATACCAACAACAACTACGTCATTCCGCTGTTCATCGATAGACGAAACTCTCTCTTTGTCATCTCGTGCCAGATGCAAGAAAGAACTCATCCTTTTTCCTTGGTCATTTGTGAGTTCCTCACGAAGTTCGAGACAAAGGAAAAGAAAAGAGTTTCCCGAGGGCCTCCATTATGGCTCTTGGGACGACCCCGGTAACAAAGAAGAAATCCAAATATAATTGGTCTTAGGAAATTGCCAAAGACATTAACTAAATTTGTGAATATCATATTTTTTTAATAAAGGTATATAAGGAAGAAATCACATTGGAAATACATGTCCGTCTATATATAGGGACTACATTTTTTACTTCTCCGCCTATATAATAGGGACGGAAGGAGTAGTTGTTAATTATCCCAAGTTGGAATAGTTAATATATGGAAACTTACAAGCACTAAACAAAAATTAATGTACAGAGCACTTTAATTACTTTTTTTGTCCATAATTTAATCATATTACTATTTTAAGGATGTTCCTATGGATGAAGGACACGTTAAAACAAATTACTATAGTACTGTAGGTAGGGTTTTGTTTCCTTTTTTTGCCTACACGTTAACCTTTATACAAATGTACCTTCTCATTAGACAATTTCTGCATTCATTCTCATTCAGCAATTTCTACAGTCATTGGTCAAAATGATGTATCGGCGACTTTTTCGAGTGTTGGGCGAATGACAATGTACGTCTCATACATGTTTACCAGATATGGCCATATGGGTGTACGAACTGGACATTCTTCGCCGATTGCTCCTTTTTGAACCATTTTTTGTTTAGATTAATGTCTTTGTCTGTTTGATGTGGAGATGTTGATCGATGTAGAGTCCTTTTAAAATCCATACTGGTAGGTTTCTTTGAGATTTAATCTTAACTAAGACTCTTAACTTTATCGATATACCGTACATTCATCGTCGTTTGCACGGCAACTTTCAGTGGATTTTTCTATCGTTAGTCGCAAGCTCTATTGAATTTTGTTTAATGTTTTTTCATATATGATATTAAAATTCATGTTGCATAATTTTACTGCTTTTGAGAGAACCTAACTTGCACAGCATCTGGGCCTTCAGGTACATACGCACACGTTGTATGCGTCGTTGAAGGTGGAACTCCTTGCTCGAAAACAGTCACTTTGTAGTTATACAAAATCATACTAATGTACAAGTGAATTTTCTTAGTTTTTGGATGACAAAAGGAGCAAGGGAACAATGTTGAGGTTTTTCTGCAATGAGCTCTGTAGGTAATGGAGAGCAAAGCTTAAGCTTAGTAAGTACATGTACTCTGTACCGTGTGTGTCTTAGCTATCAATTCATAATTAGTGATACAATGGGGTTAATTAATGTATTAGAAAAACTTATTATTTAGCTAATATACTCTGGTTGTGTTAAAAATAAAATAAAAATGCACACTTGATTTCTGACAAGGTTAAGCTGCATCAGCCAAATATAATTTCTACACTGGATATCCTTTTTCTGTGTTTTAAAGTTTTGCACGTACAAATTAGGATTTGTCTATGCTAATTTTGCTTGTATTAGGGGCCAGTTTACTGATAATGGAGGAACATGCTAATTTTCCTCAGATAATGCTAACCATTAGTTGGTGGTAGTTGCTCAATTACAGAGCAAATCGATAACATAAAATATAGGCAAGTAGTACGAGGAATAGATAAAGAATGAAGTCGAATTAATGCTAAATATCATAATTAAATTAAAGTCTTATAGAATGATCATATTTCTGTCCAGGTCAGGTAATGTCGACATAAATTATGGGTCCGATCTGTTTTTCCTCCCTTTTTTTTTAATTTGGAAAGGACATCCACATCCGCCGAGAAGAGCTTTTATCTAGCAATTTCCATGACAACTTCAGGTGATTTTTTTTCAGAAAACAGTAAAGTGTACGTAGTACAAACTTCAGGTGAAATTTACTTGGAACTTGCAGGATATCTATATTCTATACAAAAAGTTACGAGTTTACATTTTAGTTGAAGAACAAAGTACATCATCTTGGACATTTTAGTAATGAAGTTTAGTACAATCACACGCATACAAGTAAGAATGGGAAAGCATAATTATGCTGCAAATTTTCAAATTTTCTACTGGTTGAGCGACCATGTGAATTGGCCTTTTGAGGATTTGAAGTAACCAATGAGAATCTGAGATTCTAACCAAACGGTCCAAACCTTAATTTAACCTAGTACCTAGGATCTAAAGGTAAAGGGACACAAAGACCGATTTGCATTGGCATTTGTACATAAAGAAAGGAAAAAAAAAAGGCAAAACTAGTGGTTTGGACAAGTGTCAAGCACCCAATGAAGGTCAAGCATTAGTCTTTAGATCCCCACTTGGGATACCAAAGTATATCCTTCTGAACTTCTGAAGTACAGGTACCGAGCACCAAATGTTATTCTTGTTCCCCCTAGTCCCAATTGATGGATTTATAGAGACAGAAAAGGTCGGATAACCCCCATAGATTATTATCATCAATGTGGTCCAGTTTCAACAGTAACTATTGAGACCAGTTCGGCCTTCAGCCCAGTTTTTGTCTGCACAATGGTTCGTGCTCACCTGTTACCATTCATTCTTCAACCACAACAACCACAACAATGATAAAATTACCACATATTGGGACTTGCTGTTTGGACCATCATTTAGCTATCATCCAACACTGTCCTCTGGCCAGTAGACGCAACCCTCCAGCCTGTCCAATGTTCCATGAAGTCAATCGTTGGTCAACGGTCAAAGTCATCAAGCGGTCAATCGGTCAAATTCAACATTAAGCGCTCAAGACCCAGTTCGTCTGCTATGTCCCCTGGCTATGTCCCGGGCCAAGTCCTTCATCCATATTGCCAGTTATGCTGCCATCCAGTCTTCTATTCAAGATTTCCAGCCATGCTGCTAGCCATCTTGCAAAGCAGTCTTCCATCCAGGTTGCCAGCCCATTATGCATGTTAACTAGTTAACCCAGTCTGCCAGCAAGTCCTACCATTCAAAGCTCGACAACTATAGTCAACATGCAGCCAACATATGAAAGCCATCCCACTGGTCGAAGTCAAGACCCACTAGTCAAATCCGATGATCCATGACAGCTTGGTCTGTATCCACTGATCGAGTTCCAGAATCCTCCATGAAGGTTTTAGAAGTTTCTGGATTGATTGTTGATCAAGTTGTTGCAGAAAAAGTTCTGGAACATTCCATATGTCTTGCTGGCAAGTTACTTGCGGATGAAGTTTATCTTAAAAAAAGGGTTTAACCCATATATATTCAGATGTATAAATAGAGGGGAATCTCAACCCTAAAAGGATAGGCAAAAAAAAGAGGGAGGCCCAAATACACGAAAATATACCAGAAAACCCTAAAAGGGATCAGAAATCATTGTAGTCGATAGATCAATAAAATATCTCTCCTTACAGGGATTCATCTTTGGATGTAGGAAAAACTTTCCGAACCAGGTTAAATTTGTCAGTTATTTTTTTTTTTTTTGTATTATTAATCCTAGTTTACATTATCATCATCGTCAAATCAATTGTGTTAATTGCCTGAAAATATTTCTAGTACAAACACGAGTACTTGATAATAATATATACATACATAATGTTAAGTAAAAATCATCTACAGTAGAAATCGATCATTCTGAATCGGTAAATAATGTCAGTACAGGCTACGCCGAGATAATTCATGGATGCGGATCTGGTTTCCCATTTTTTTTTCTTTGTTCTTTTAGAAATGACGCATGTCGAATCAAATCTTAGAAAAAAAAGAGATATCTTTTCAAACAACCCCACATACAAGTACATTAGAAAATCAAAACGTTAAATCTAGTTGTAGAAAACAAACTCTAGTAGCAACTTGAGCTGCAAAATCTTGGAAAAACAGTCTAGTAGTACAAACTCGACCATTTACTTGGAAAGTGTACCTATTTATCAAACTAATATATTCAACATGAACTTATACTTAAACTAGGCATCTATTAGGGTAAATAATAAAGTTGCAGAAGAAACTACAAGAACTTGGACATTTTAGTAACGAAGTTTACATACATATCGAAGTACAAGAATTGCAAGACATCATTATGCAACTTTTCAGATGATTTATTGGTCGAGGCCATTTGTATTATCCTTTCAAGGATTTGAAACAACTAATATTGATAATCAAATCAAAACTGGTACTAGGATTCAGGGATCAAGATAGACAATGGCCTATGATTTGCATTCAATTACATTATAATATTAACAAAAACTAAAAAAAAACTGGGTTTTGGACAAGTATCAAACACCCTGTAAAAACAACTCTAGTAAATGAAAAGGAATGATCTCTTTATAGAAAGATAATCATTGCTGGTTATCCATGTGTCCCCTGCAGCCAAATACAGTCCAAACTCGATAAACGAATGTTTGGTAAATGAATAACCTCGCCAAATGAATAATTTTCTCCAGTCCCGACTTGGGCCAAGGTGATAAATGAATAACCTCGCTTAATGCATTAATGATTATAAGAAATTCAATCCTTAAAGGCCCTATAAAAATATGAACGAATAATCACAACCTGGCTAAATTTGGGTCTATGCCACTTAATTGGGGTCTATGCCACTTGTTTGTATATATATGTTGTGAGCGTGTGGTAATTGGCACGTAGAGGTCAAAGCGTACGTTAGAAACCAGTAGAAGAAGCAACTTGTGTTGGTGGTCTGTAGAGGTTTAAAAGAATCATGTGATTCTCTTTTCTTGTAACTGAAATTAATCAAATCAATAAAAAACAATCAGAGAGAATCAGAGAGAATTGTCCAGCGACATTCTTCTATTTCACATGGTATCAGATACCTTTATCAAACCCTAATTTAATTTTGCAGTTCAAAAATGTCAGAAATCAACAAACACATACCATTAACCTTCAAACCACCTTCAAAATTAACAATCACCAATTAATCTCTCTGGAAATCACAAATCGTTCCCCTTTTACGTAGTTACAATCTTTTCATTTTGTTGATGGATCATTTCAATGTCCTGTCAAATTTTTTAGAAAATCATCTCCAGTAGGTCAAGTAATTGTTGAAGATCCGTCGTTTGTAGATTTATATCCTGAGAACAAATTTGTACGCAATCCGATCTACAATTACTGGTAAATCAATATCAAGGTATTATATCTTGGTTGTTCTCTATGTGTACTGAAGAAAATCACTATCAGGAAACTGATTGCACATTCTCTCATAAAATTGGATTCGTCTTGAACATAACTATAATGCTAATTCGAAGTCTAGATTGAAGCAATTGAAAAAAATTAGTTCATTTGAAAAATAGTAGTGATTCTATGTTGGTGTACTTTAAAAAAGCAAGATCTATACCGTATCAATTGGCTCAAATCGATCGAGTTATTTCTGAAAAGGATCTACTATGTCACATTCTTCAAGGATTACCTGCTAACTTAATGCCTTCAAGACTTCAATTACAACTCTACAATTAAAGAATGATAATTTGATTACCTCTTCTGAGCTATTAGAATTAGTGTTATCTGAAGAAGCTAGAGTTTGTTCTAAGTCAAAAGTAGACCTAACCACTGCTTCTGCAAACATATCTACATGACAACACCATTATAGCTCTTCATCACCTTCTTTTGACTCAGAATACTATGGTTATTTTCCACCTTCGACTTATTATCAAAATCACTCCGGACCTCCATCTTGTCCTTCATCATCTAAACCTCAATGAAATTCCTTTCCTCAGAGAGGTACTTTTAGTAAATCTCATGGTTATCGTGGTAATAGATCTGGTGCTGGATTTAGAGGAGGTTTCGAGGTGGCATATTTGATAATGGTGGTCGTGGTGGAAACATATTTGGTGGATCCACTAACAACTTCTTTCCACCTTCAAATCCTATCAGATGTAATACATTGAATGTCAGATTTGCAGGAAACCTAGTCATTCAACATCTGAATGCGGATACAGATATGCTTTTAGTGAGAATTCTATGGCTCAAGCTCATAACACTAATTATATGTATTATACAAATATGTGGATGTTTCTGCCCCAACCTAACCATCTGAACCGAACCGGTCTAGATCTTTGACCAAACCGGTTCAACATATCCAGTTTTGCTAGTATCTGCTGTACTCAGTTGGAGAAACTGTCGGAGTCCAGTTTTACTATGAAATGCAACAATCCATTTAATCGTTACTGTTGTAGTCCGGTTTCTTAGTAACTGTTGCAATCAGTTGGACGCAACTGATGCAGTCCAGATTTGCTCGTAACTGTTGTAGTCTAGTTTCTCATAGATGATGCAATCCACTTTCAGCCTATACCTGCCGCAGTCTAGTAACAATAGGACTTCTACATACCCAGATTTATGTGATAACCAAAATCTAGTTTCGTCTGGAATTGTTGACAATCTATTTTCGTTTGCAATTACTATCAGCCTGTAGATTTCATCCAAGTTTCGCCTGTAATAACAGTCAATACGGATTCTAGCTCAGGGCTTTCTAGGATAGTCTAGTTTATCCAACAGATGCTACCAACCTAGTTTAACACAACTGCAGCTGTTCAGTTTCTCAATAGTCACCATGGTCCAGTTACACCAGTAACTATTGAGACCAGTTCGGCCTTCAGCCCATTTTTTGTCTTCACAATGGTTCATGCTCACCTATTTTCATTCAGTCTTCAACCACAACAACTTCACTTGGGAGCGTCTTGGTTATGATTTTTGCAAACAACGAGGAAAAGTTGTTGCTCGCTTCAACAATAATAATTCACACTTGGGGATGAATTTTATCATTGATCGTCAATATATAAGAGAAACCGAACTTCTTAACCCCACAACAAGTTGGAGGTTAAGAGGGGGAGATATTTGTACCATGATAAAATTACCACATATTATGCCAGAATGTTGTTTGGACCGCCAGTTAGCTATCATCCAAGACTTTCATATGGCTAGTAGCTGCAGCCCTCCAACCTTCCCAATGTTCTATGAAGTCAATGGTTGGTCAATGGTCAAAGTCATCAAGCGATCAAAGGTCAAAGTCAACATCAAGCGTTCAAGACCCAATTCGCCGGCTAAGTACCCCGGCCATGTCCCCCGGTCAAGTCCTCCATCCAGATTGCCAATTATGCTGCCATCCATTCTTCAATTCAATATTTCCATCCATGCTGCTAGCCATGTTGCGAACCAGTCTGCCATCCAGGATTCCATCCATTATACTTACCAGCAAGTCCTGCCAGTCAAAGCTCGACAACCACAATCAAAATGCAGCCAACGTATGAAGTTCATCCCACTGGTCGAAGTCAAGACCCACCAGTCAAACTCGCTGATCCATGATAGCTTGGCCCGTATCCACTGATCGAGTGCCAAAATCCTCCATGAAGGTTTTAGAAGTTTCTGAATTGATTGTTGACCAGAAAAAGTGTAGGAACATTCCAAATGTCTTGCTGGAAAATTACTTGCAGAGGAAGTTTATCTCGAAATTAGGGTTTAACCTATATATTCAATTATATAAATAGAGGGAAAGGATAGGCCAAAAATAAAGGGAGGCCCCAATACAGGGAAATACACCAGAAAACCTTAAAAGGGATCAGAAATTATTGTAATCGATATATAAATAAAATATCTCTCCCAACGGGGATTCGTCCATGGATGTAGGCAAAACTTGCCAAACCAAGTTAAATTTGTCTCTCTGTTATTTTTGTTTGTTTTATCATCATCGTCAAATAAATTGTGTTTTGTGCCTGCAACTATTTCGATCTGGTACAAACATTGGCGTCGACCAAGGGGAATACGAGAAAGAGAAGTGTGTTTTCCCATATGAGAAAATTTAGCAAAAAACTGGAATTCAGTTCGTGGAAAGAATCGGGATGTCGTCGCAGGAATCATTGTAGTACGAAGTTCGCTGAAAACTGTATCACTGCGGAGTTCATAGAAAACTATATCACTGCAAAGATCGTTAAAATTGTAGGAAGATGTTCGATCCGAAACATGTTCAAGTCCAAAGTTCGAAGAATTTGCTGCCCAAATAACACATTTTCCATAAATTCGAGTTTGTAGTATGTCAAAATCACTACTGTCATGTTCATCGGTGTGTCTAGTTGCCTACATCTCTATATGCTTGTAAACCCTAGAGAAAGCCTCCATAAAGTCATCGCAAATGGTCCACAAAAGCATCTCAAAAAAAACATTTTAGGAAACTGTTGCAGAGAGTTCGTGAGAAAGGGCACCAAAGGACAAAATCGTTGCAAAAATCCAATAGAGAACGCGACAATCAAGTAACGTGTTGCTGAAAGTTCAAAGAAAAAATCTGTTACTAAAGAGTTCAAAGAAAAAGCATCACCAAAATTTTGAAAGAGAAAAAAAAATCAGGAAAAAAACGGTGGCCAAGTCCGGGAGATTTTTTTTTTTCTTTTTGCTGGCGGCAGTCATAAAGCCGAGCCGTCAAGCCTTCCAGCTCAAGCCAACTCGCCTCATGAAACCGATCCCAATTCGAGCCAACAGATAAATCCAAGCCGCTGATGTGGAGCCGAGCCAAAGGCACCATCCAAGCCGCCCGGGAAATACAAACCTTGAAGCCTATGAATGTTTCAGCCCTACTCGGGGAACTCAAAGGGATTTTTCCACCCAAGTCGAGCCATGAGCCAGGACAAACAATGTTTCGATGTTTCAACCCCATTTATAGACACCTGTGGATACTTTTGTCGCAACCTAACCATATGAACCGAACCGGTCCAGTATCTGTTTCAACAAACGGTCCAGAGCTTTGACCAAACCGGTCCAACCTGTCCATTTTTGCTGGTAATTGTTGTACTCAGTTGGAGCAACTGATGAAGTTTAGTTTTATTATGAACTTCTAAAATCTAGTGAATCGTAACTGTTGTAGTCCGGTTCCTCGGTAGCTGTTGTAATCATTTGGTCGCAACTAATGCTGTCCAGATTTGCTGTTGCAGTCCAGTTTCTCATAGCTGATGCAATCCACTTTCAACTTGTAGTTTCCGCAGTCTAGTAACAACTGGACTGCTACGTACATAACCAATTTTACGTGATAACCACAATCTAGTTTCGCCTGGAATTGTTGACAATCCAGTTTAGGTAAGCCTGTAGATTCCAGCCAAGTTTCGCCTGCAACAACAGTCAATACGGATTCTAGATTAGTGATTATTAGGATAACGCAACTACAACTATTCAATTTCTCAATAGTCACCATGGTCCAGTTTCAACAGTAACTATTGAGACCAGTTCGGCCTTCAGCCCAGTTTTTTTCTGCACAATGGTTCGTGCTCACCTGTTACCATTCATTCTTCAACCACAACAACCACAATAATGATAAAATTACCACATATTGGGACTTGTTGTTTGGACCGTCATTCAGCTATCATCCAACATTGTCATCTGGCCGGTAGACGCAACATTCCTGCCTGCCCAATGTTCCATGAAGTCAATCGTTGATCAACAGTCAAAGTCATCAAGCGGTCAATCGGTCAAATTCAACATTAAGCGCTCAAGATTCCGTTCGTCTGCTATGTCCTCCGTCCATGTCCCGCGCCAAGTCCTTCATCCATATTGCCAGTTATGCTGCCATCTAGTCTTCTATTCAAGATTTCCAGCAATGCTGCTAGCCATGTTGCAAACCAGTCTGCCATCCAGGTTGCCAGCCCATTATGCCTGTTAACTAGTTAATCCAGTCTGCCAGCAAGTTCTTCCAGTCAAAGCTCGACAGCTATAGTCAACATGCAGCCAACATATGAAAGTCGTCCCGCTGGTCGAAGTCAAGATCCACCAGTCAAATCCGATGATCCATGACAGCTTGGTCCGTATCTACTGATCGAGTTCCATAATCCTCCAGGAAGGTTTTATAAGTTTCTGGATTGATTGTTGACCAAGTCGTTGCAGAGAAAGTTCTGAAATATTCCATATGCCTTGCTGGCAAGTTACTTGCGGATGAAGTTTATCTCAAAATAAGGGTTTAACCCATATATTCAGATGTATAAATAGAGGGGAATCTCAACCCTAAAAGGATATGCAAAAAAAGAGGAAGGCCCCAATATACGAAAATACACCAGAAAACCCTAAAAGGGATCAGAAATCGTTATAGTCGATAGATCAATAAATTATCTCTCCTTACAGGGATTCGTCTTTGGATGTAGGCAAAACTTTCCGAAGCAGGTTAAATTTGTCCGTTTTGTTTTTTGTTTTTTTTTGTTGTGTTATTAATCCTAGTTTATGTCATCATCATCGTCAAATCAATTGTGTTAATTGCCTGAAAATATTTATAGTACAAAAACCAATACTTGATAATAATATATACATACATAATATTACGTAAAAATCATCTAAAGTAGACATCGATCAATCTGAACTCGGTAAGTAATGTCAGTCCAGACTACGTCGGGATAATTCATGGATGCGGATCTGGTTTCCCATTTTTTTCTTTGTTTTTTTAGAAATGACGCCTATCGAATCAAATCTTAGAAAAAAAAGAGATATCTTTTCAAACAACCCTACACACAAGTACATTGGAAAATCAAACGTTAAATCTAGTTGTAGAAGACAAACTCCAGTAGCTACTTGAGATGCAAAATCTTGGAAAAACAGTCTAGTAATACAAACTTGAGCCATTTACTTGGAACATGAAGTGTAACTATTTATCAAACTACTATATTCAACATGAACTTATACTTAAACTAGGCATCTATTAGGGTAAATAATAAAGTTGTAGAAGAAACTACAAGAACTTGGACATTTTAGTAACGAAGTTTACATACATATCGAAGTACAAGAATTGCAGTACATCATTACGCAATTTTTCAGATGGTTTATTGGTCGAGGCCATTTGTATTGTCCTTTCAAGGATTTGAAACAACCAATATTACTAATCAAATCAAAGCTGGTACTAGGATTCAGGGATCAAGATGACCTATGATTTGCATTCAATTACATTATAATATTAACAAAAACTAAGAGAAAACTGGGTTTTGGACAAGTACCAAACACCCTGTAAAAACAACTCTAGTAAACGGAAAGGAATGATCTCTTTATAGAAAGATAATCATTGCTGGTTATCCATGTATCCCCTGTAGCCAAATACAGTCCAACCTTGATAAACGAATGTTCGGTAAATGAATAACCTCGCCAAGTGAATAATTTTCTCCAGTCCCGACTTGGGCCAAGGTGATAAATGAATAACCTCGCTTAATGCATTAATGATGATAAGAAATTCAATCCTTAAAGTCCCTATAAAAATATGAACGAATAATCACAACCTGGCTAAATTGGGGCCTATGCCACTTAATTGGGGCCTATGGATTTCTTCATCCACCCAATATAGAATGATAAGGGGTGTTTAAAGATCGTAAAATCACTAAATTAAACTTAACTTTAATTATTCTAACACAAATACAAATACAAAATCAGAACTTAATTAACAATTACAAAAATTAGAGAATAGCATTTTATTCATGTTATATGCGTGTTTGTATATATGTGTTGTGAGCGTGTGGTAATTGGCATGTAGAGGTCAAAGCGTACGTTAGAAACCGGTAGAAGAAGCAACTTGTGTTAGTGGTCTGTAGAGGTTTAAAAGAATCATGCGATTCTCTTTTCTTGTAACTGAAATTAATCAAATCAATAAAAAACAATCAGAGAGAATTGTCCAGCAACATTCTTCTATTTCACATGGTATCAGATACCTTTATCAAACCTTAATTCAATTTTACAGTTCAACAATGTCAGAAATCAACAAACACATACCATTAACCTTCAAACCACCTTCAAAATTAACAATCACCAATGAATCTCTCTTGAAATCACAAATCGTTCCCCTTTTACGTCGTTACAATCTTTTTCGTTTTGTTGATGGATCGTTTCAATGTCCTGTCAAATTTTTAAGAAAATCATCTCCAGTAGGTCAAGCAATTGTTGAAAAACCCAAAAACAGAAAATTCAAGTGATTGAGTTAAATCCCTTTAACCCCTTCCTTCTAAGAGATACTTTACAATGATTTACCTATAAAATTTTGAAATTCGCTCATCAAGGTATCTGAAAATCACAGAATCGGTTTATATGTAAACTATAGTAATACGATTCTGAAAAGAATCGGATTTTACTGTGAACCTACATACCCCGATTCTGGGTTGATGTGATGAACATCAACTTTAATCGGATTACGTTAATACACAAATCAACCGATTCTTGATTCATGTTCGGATCATTTTGGACCATATGTAATCCGATTGTTTAGTTAAAAATCTCTCTATACAAAAATTGGATTGCATTATACTCCATATAAACCGATTCTGAAAAGATGCAACAAACTATTTCAAGAATCAGACTTTATAAATAAACCTAAAATCCGATTCTGGAACAAATTTCATGAGTCCAAGTTTCCCAAAAAAACAAAACCACTTTCATTCATTAAGCTTGGTTCAAGTTTGCAAAATATAATATAAGAAAGCGACATAATATAAGCATCCGATAGATCAAGTTTTTAGCATAAGGAAAATACTCATTCCAACAAATGGATACCCTTGAATTAATACGGCTCGATCAATTCCTCCCATCGCCTCATGTTGGCATCGTATTTTTTAAGCAACTCCTTGGTGAGCTCCGATACCTTATTTAACTTATCTAACGGTGGTAATAGACAATCATCACGTACTCTAAGACCGATATAATGTATGTTGTTATGGTTGAATAAAACGATTATCCATCCTTAAGCGATTCATCCCAAATGGTGTATTTTGGTGCGTATGTATAACTTGATCCCTTACCAAATATATGAACAACGCAACTCCACGTTTCCGCCAAGAGATGACCACATAGAGGCATCTGCATCCAACGCTCTCGGGTAATTGGTCCATTCCCCTTTGTCACTTGTACTCTAGCAACCATTTTTTTTAAAAATCACTTCTTTGTATTCTCTTGTTTTTCCTTATTTCAACATCGATATGTAAGGTTCCTTGTCTTCTTGTAGGCGCAAGGTCATCATATTTCTAAAGTACTGACATTGGGTTAGGTTCTCATCGTCCGCCAAACTTATATGACATGTTTGTTCCGTCGCAACGTGATAACCACAATTCCCATCCGCATCTATATCGTCGGTGGATAACACATAGGGCTTAATGATTTCAGGAAGTTTCGAGTAATACTCCTCGAATATGGTGTAACACGTTCAATGGGGTATACCTTGTTCATTCCTAGGCGTTCTTCCATCACCAAGAGCGTCCCTTAGATTCACCATTGAACCCTTTTGTCTTGCTTGTCCCTTCCATTCACGTAAACTTGATACTCGTGTTGTACTCACTTGACTCTCTTGAGAAGGAACGATCAGATTGTTTGGCGCTTTACACTCTTCAGAAGGATCGATTGGATCCACATGTTGCGAAGGTACGATTTGATCCTCATGTTATAAAGGAGCGCTTGTCCCGATTTCTCCTTTATTTGGTCGACCCCTTTTCCTTTTAGCCGGTGCCTCTTCATTCTCAATTTGTGGAGGGACGTTTGAAAAATTTGTCTTCTCTTGTGCGCTACTTGCCCCCCTTTCTCCCTTCTTTGGTCGACCCCTTTTTCTTTTAGCCGGTGCCTCTTCATTATCAATTTGTGGAGGGACTTTTGAAATATTTGTCTTCTCTTGTGTGCTACTTTCCCCGCTTTCTCCCATCTTCAGTCGACCCCTTTTCTTTGGAACCTTCGCCTCTTCATATTTAGCATCATCATTCTCATGTCGACAAAGGATTATTCCGGTACTCAATGCAACCTTAAACTCCTGCCTTTTTTGCTTCCTATCCATGTTGGATGGTGGTCTACCCGTAGGCGGTAGCACCGTTGGTTCTCGGACCGGTACCATATCTGGGTTCGCGACTAGTTTTAAGTCGTACATCAAAAAATTTCTTCCCAAGCCATTTTTTTTTTGCAAATTTCTCGATGATTTTCCTTCCAATATCCGTGTCCACAAAAGATTCGAGTGGTTCTTCGGTTGGGGGTGGTTTGAAAGTAAGCTGCTTCGAAAACGGATCAATGATTTCAAAAATAATTCCTTGTTGGTACTTCGCGATCATGTGACGACACGGAAATCCGAAGGCCGTCATCGTCATACATTTGCATTAAATTCTTCTTCTCCCCATTTCCTTATCCACATAATATTTGTAATCCTTCATCATAGAAATGATTGCCAGTGATACACCCTATAATTTAAATTTCTAATCAACCGATGTTGTTCCTTGTAGCTTGTGATGATTTTCATGCTACACTCTTCCATTTGAGCGGTTATCTTGATAATATCGGCCTTGGTATATTCATGGATGGCTTCTTGTAATGTAACCACGGTGTTTTGGCTCCCTCAGAGCAAGTTTTTCAAACGTCCATGAGATCCTTCCGCGATACTTGTCGCCTCATTCTTCTAATCCATGTGTTGGTACGTGTAAGCATACACAAATTTTTCCTTGTACGGATCCAACAATTCTTTCAAGCAATAAACCACACACTTCTCGTAATCTTTCTTTCATAGCCCAATAAAACTCTCCAAGTAGGACTCAAATTCAGCCACGGACATTGAGTGTACCATTAAATCCCAATGATGTTGAAAAGCCTTCCATAGTAACCCATTCGCTTCATATTTCGATTGCCTTTTCTTCTTGTCCTTCTCTCTTTGTTCCGGAGTTAGTTTTTCAAGACGCTCATCTTGGGCCTTTTCACGAGCGGTACCTTTTTGTGGCTTTGGCTTTTGGATATGACCCCTACATTTACTTCTAATATTGCATTGTATGTGCCATGTGCAAAGAAAATGCTTAGCGTCCGGAAAAACCAATCCAATGGCATTCATTAGTGCTTGGTCCTTATCCGTTACTATGATCCTCGGAGTTTGATCGCCACGGTATATCTCCTGCAAGGTCTCTAGCATCCAAGTAAAACTCACATCGTTCTCCCGATCCATAAACCCCCATGCTACCGTGAAAGTTTGCTTGTCGGAAGTATGAAAAGCAATGTTTAAAAACGGCATATTGTACTTGTTGGTCTTGTATGTACAATCTATTAACAAAACTTGATGGAAGCATTGTGCTAACTTGATCATCTCCGGATGCGCCAAGAAAATACGAGTTACTTTTCCCTCCAATACTTGCTTCCTCATTGGGTATCCGTGTTGATCGGCTAACCATTGAGATTGTTCCATAATCGCTCTACCATCTAATGACCTCCTCCTAAAGGCTGCTCTTGCCGTGTAAATTTTCCTCAAAGTGGAAAATTTATCCTTATCATCCTCCTTAATCTTCCTAAGGATTTCACTTGGTTTACACGCTTTCATCGACCTCACCGTTTCCAATTGATGTGGTTTCAACCCATAAACGGTCGCGTGTCCAACAAGAGATTTCGGATCATCATGATTATGACAACCATTCATCACTTTGGAGAACTTGTATACCTTAGTACCATCGGGTCTCTTGGGTCTATTAACTATGATCTTAAACGGGAAACCATACTTCTTTGATTTAGTAATGTATTCCCTTGTAGTCTTGTTCACGTACATCCTTTCCTTTGCCCAGTGACTTTCTTGCTTTCCACCTCTCTCACAAAAAATTTCCAAACGATCTTCACTTGAATGACGGCCTAAAACTAAGGCGCATTTGATCTCTATTCCCTTGTCTATTGGCAGGCCTCGAAAAGGGTATTAGAAATTATCCCCGGCCAAAAACTTGGTGGGCCCGGAGAAATGTATAAAATTAAGCGCAATAAAAACGGGGGCCTACAATAATACCGCAAGTGCACGGTCGTCAGTTGTAGCTCGTGCAAGTACGGGTCGATCCACAGAGATCGGGAGTGTTTGGAGTGTTTCTAGCTATTTGGGTTCCTAAATTGCTGTTGGGCTTTGAATACCCTTTGAAATGGGTTGAACTGAGCTTGGGCTCAGTTGGTCTTTGAAGTGTAAATGGGCTTGTGATTGAAGTTGGCTTTGGCCTTATTCCTAAGGATGAACTGGGCGTAGTCTTTTGAGTTAGGCTTTTGGGTTAAGCCCACAGTTGACTGAATTGGGCTTTTAGCCTTAACCTAAACTGTGGTTGGGCCTTAATGAACTTGGGCTTTGGTCTTAAACTTAGGCTTGGGCTCAGTTGTACAAACAATAGACAGTGGGCTTAGAACTGAGAACTAGGCCTTGAACTGGACTGATGGGCTTTTGCTTGGCTGCAGGCTTGGCAGCAACAACAGCAGCAGCAGCAACAACAGCAGAGGCAACACAGAGAAGGCACCAGCAGCAGCACAAGGCAAAGATGGAAGCAGCAGCAGGGGAAAGAAAAGGCAGCTGCAGCAACAGCAGGGTTGCAGGGCAGATGGGTTGCAGCAGCAGCTGCACAAGCAGTGCACAGCAGCACAAGGCCAAAAAAAGAAAGCAGAGCTGGCAGTGAAGCAAAAACAAATGAAGAAAAACAATGCAGCAGTGCAAGGCAAGTGAGAAAGAAAAGATGGCAGTGAACAAAACAGTGAAGACAATAAAGAAAACAAGCAGAGAACAATGCAAGAACTAAACAAAGCAAATACTAGACAGCAAAGAAAGATAACAAAACAAACCAAGGCCTAAGGCCAAGGGCAGGGATGTGGAGAAGCTAACAGAGCAAAGCTAAGGCAAGAATACAGGCAAACAAAAATGGAATGGCAAGATAATCAGCTTGCTATGAGCACTGATTTCTTCCATTGCACAATCAGCACATTGCATCCTAAGCATACAAAAGGAATGGCAAGATAATCAGCTTGCTATGAGCACTGATTTCTTCCATTACTCAATCAGTTCAATGCTTCAAAGGTAACTAGCCTAGCATTCCATCAAACTAACAGCAAATTAAACATAACAGGAACATTAACAAAGGAACTTATCAACACAATGCATCAAAACAAGCACATTAACAGGATCATCAACATGATATGAAAATAAACACATTAACAGGACATAAACAGGAATTGATTGGAAATTAAAACATGAAATTAAAAATGCACATTAACAGGAACTGATGTGAAACTAAAATTGAACATTAACATGAACTTGCACAACAAACATGAACATAACTGAAATTAAACTAAAATTGAAAATTAACATAACTTGAAAGTCCTGGACACTGGCTAGTCCAGCATAAAGTTTTTACATCACACCCACAGTCATATTTATACTTACAAGCACAATTAGGGTTCTACCCAAAAAAAATCCCCAAATTGAAAACAGTACAATTAGGGTTTGGTTTTACCTAATTCACCTAATTCAACCATACCCATATCCCTACTCTATCTTCCCTATGCTCTCCCTAACAGAAATTAGGGTTTTCTATAAAAATCCCAAAAATTAAGAAATTAGGGTTTCGTAAAATCTTACTTTGATGGCGCAATTTCTTCAATCAATCGCTGACCCATCCTTCCTCTGACTTCACTGCTCCTTCCCATGCCTTTTCTAGCTTCGATTGATAACATGCAATCATTCTCATCAATTCCACACGTCACTGAAATCGTGTGATGTTGATGAAGTTGATTGAAAGTTACCATGTGCGGTAGGTGGTGTGGTTGTGACAGAGTTGGTGGTGGCGGACATGGTGGTACGGTGGAGGACATGGGTTTTCTGCAGAGGAATGGGGGGATGGGGGAGAAGGTGAGGGTCGACTGTTTTGGGAAGAAGGGGGGTGTTTGGTTAGGTCATAGGGTTCGGGTGCTCGGGTGTTGGGCGGTTGTAGCAAATTGGATGAACAGCGAGGATGAGCCGTGAGATGTGGAGCTGGTAGGTAGATCGGACGGTGATGCGGATGCAAGCGAGGAGCGACCGTCGGATGAATGGATACAACGAAACGAACGGTGCTAGATTAGGTTAGGTGCTGTAGTGTAAGGCGGAGATATCAAACTTTGATGAACAGCAAGGGAGCAACCGTTGGATTCAACTACCATCTAATCTGAAGGCTTGGAATTTCAGCGCTGTGGTGCTTGGCAGAGACTTCAGATTTTGATGCTTTATGAAGGAGCGACCGTCGGATGCTTCTGAGAACTGATCTGATGGCTGAGAACGGAGGCGTTTTTGTGTGTAGAAAATGAGGTTGTGCGCACCATTCTTCGCGGCTTCCTTGCGTGATTTCTCCCGACTTTTCACTACTTTTCTGCTCTTTTTGCTCCGCAAGTCATCCGAACTTTATTTATTACCTAAAAATGCAAAATTAAGTAAGAAAAATATTTATTCTTGAAAACAATGAAAATACAGAATATGGGATAAAATGTAGAATTAATGCACAAAAGATGAGTTAAATGCCAACAAAAAGGGATAAATATATACATTATTTGGCACTCATCATCTATAAACCATTGTTTTGCATCATTCCTTTCTTTCCATTCCAAATCGGTGTACTAGTGGGAAGAGGTATCAATACCTACGGGTTTGGGATGATCTTCGTCGAACGCCGCAACAATCTATAACAAGTATCAACAAGTTGAGGATTTAAAATCGGTTTATATGTTATAGTCGAGAAAACCGATTATCAATAATTGGTTTCTACGCGCAACTACAAAGTCCGATTAAGGAATTGAGGAAAAATTTCGAAGTCTACAATCGGTTTATGTCTCGTATCATCTAATCCGATTTTCGTTCACATTTCTCCTGGAACCTTTTTTCCCATAATCGGATTACATTTACACGTAAATAAACCGATTATCAACTTCGGGTATTCTACGTGAATATTCAAGTTAAGGAATCGGCATATGCACATAACCAACATAAACCGATTTTGGTCACGTACCCAACTCCCCAAAAATTTACTACAATTAGTTTATATGGTGAGGAACAAAAACCGATTATGATACCCAATTTGGGGATTTTACACAGAATCGGTTTATGTGGTGTTATCGAATAAACCGATTTTGAAAAAAGATTTTGAATTTTTTTTCCTTTTTGGGCGACCAATAAGTGCAAGTGCATGTTTGTAGATCGTTACAGCTCATACCTGTTTATTAGAAGCATTATAACCTTCTTCTTCTCGACGAATCTGTTCTTGTGCTTGAATAATATCCTCAAGCATTATTTGGTTCACTTTATCTTCTTCTTTCAACAAGTTATCCAATTCGGTAAGATCGAAATCATGATAATCTTATGCACCCACTTCTTCATCACTACTAGAGTCTTCATCATCACTATAAAGTTTCATTTTTGCTAACAAAAATCACAAACCCTAACTTTTTCTTTTTTCCCTCTTCTTCTTTTTTCCCTCCAAACCTTAAAAGAGGAAATGAATTTCCACTCTAATCTTAACACTATAATCAAACTCAAACACTAATTAATTTAACTAATACTAATTTAATTAATCATCACTAATTTAATAAAGGTATATTAGGTATTAACAAAAATAGTGGTTAAGGGGTTTCTAGAAATTACTTGTTAGTGACTGTATGTTGTCATGTAGTTATAGGCCCCAATTAAGTGGCATAGGCCCCAATTTAGCTTTATTTAATTGAATGTAAAAAATATATTTAAGAATAACCCAAAATACATAATCAGTAAATTTTACACAAAAATATATGTAGAAATAAACTCAAAAAAATTCATTGATGTCTTTATCTTCCGCCCAAACCAAAATGCATTGCATCCTTAATTTTTTGCAATGCTTGACCAATTCCTGGAATATTTTGCTCGTCTTGTAGCAAGTAATTTTTTAAAGTGACCACTTGAAAGTTATCTTTGGATGACACATTTGGTACGATGCTACTATCATCTGGTTCAGGATCATTCTCATCATTCTTTATTGACTCAATAATCTCTTCGTCTACTGGAACTTTGAGATTCCATAATTGCATGACACTCGTTAAGATAGCTGGTTTAAAATATAGTCGACGTCCATCACATTTCTATAGCGCAAATTAGATATGACACCAGTTAATCCTTGGGTATATTCTTCTAATTCACAATTTTCTGGTTCGGGAACATCAATATCCTTATTAATTTTTTAATTCGTAGCTAACTTTTAGTAGGCTAGTGTCTGTAGCGGCTTAATACAGTGTGATGTTCAAAAATGGACCAGGTCCCGGGGTATTTCTTATATTTGAGGTTTCCTCGTCAACAAAACTTCTGGTGTCTGTGTTATTTCTTTTCCGAATTATAATTTCTATATAATTGAAATATCACAGGTTGTGCGTAGTTCAATCAATTGGTAAATCCAACCTTTGGTTGTTGATATAAATTGATTGACACTTGAACATTGGTCTTTGGTACCGTTCAAGTATTTCTGGTACCAATCAGTTCACGGATTCCATCATGTTGATTTGTTGATTGATTTGAGAAGGAGATATAACTCTTGGATATCTTTCCTTGGTTGAGTATGACTTTCTAGTTGATTCTCTTGGAATTATATTGGAGTTAGTCCATACAATAGCCGCTACAGACACTATCTTACTACAAACACAGACTTATGAGGTCTTAGTGTGTTTGCCTGCTCTGATACCAGTTCAAAAAGAGGGGGTCTAAGAACCACACCCAATATTTTGTTCGGAAATCTGTATGGACTAACTCCAATATAACTCCAAGAGAATCAACTAGACAGTCAGACTCAATCAAGGAAAGATATCCAACAGTTATATATCTTTCTCAAATCAATCAGCAAATCAACAGGATGGAATCCGTGAACTGATTGGTATGAGAAACACTTGAACGGTACCAAAGACCAATGTTCAAGTGTCAATCAATTTATATCAACAACCAAAAGTTGGATTTACCAATTAATTGAACTACGCACAACCTGTGATATTTCAATTATATAGAAACTATAATGCGGAAAAGAAATAATACGGACACCAGAAGTTTTGTTAACGAGGAAAATGCAAATGCAAAAAAACCTCGGGACCTGGTCCAGTTTTGAACACCACACTGTATTAAGCCGCTACAAACACTAGCCTACTACAAGTTAACTTCGAACACCACACTGTATTAAGCCATTACAGACACCATAATTGCATCACACTGATTTTTTTTTTTAATTTTTTGTTGATGTTATAATATATCCTTATATAAGAAATTGGATATATATATATATATATTTGATGTCCGATTGTTCCAAATTTTGACATTTTTGGATGTTTTTTTTTTGGAATCGAGTACATACGGTGTGTGACTTCTACTCATGCCATTTTGAGATCCGGGATAATCTTTAGCCTTGGTGACTAATATACTAAAATAGTACTTCCCTGTTTCTAGAAAATAAGCTTGTTTTTTTATTGGGAAGGTCAAATATTATTAGTTTAGTAATTATCCATGAATGGACCACTTTTTTTTTTTCTTTTTCTCTCTTAATATAAAAAGGGGACCACTTTTCTCTCAATTTTCACTCTACTACCAAATCAATTGGGCCATGAATAAAGTAGAAAAAACTATGAAAAAATGACTATAATGATTAGTTTTCTTAATCCTTGTGCAAACCAAACAAGTCTATTTTTTAGAAACAGAGGGAGTATTTGTTAGGTCACTATCTACTCACAAACTTGGTTTCAAGGACAGACCATCAACTAGGTTACATCCGGCCTAGGTGTAGATTTTACTAATTTCTGTGATTTAATTTCTTGTTAGTTAGTTTTAGTCCAGACATAATCGTAATAATCGCTAAAAATTATTAACAATAATAAGATCTTAACTAAATTAATAACTTCGCTAAAATAATAATTTTTTTTGTCTTGAGGCCATTATTTATCGAAGTTGTTGTGTAATCGCTAAAAATTATTAGCAATAATAGGAAAGGATAATGTTAAAATAAAAAACCCAAATCCGATATGGAGCATGTTGAAACCGAATAAGGAAATCCATACACGACTCAGTCATGACCATGAGTAAATCTCCAAGTGGATTTTTTTTTCCTTAATATCTTTTATGTTGATTGGATACAAATGTGAAAATTATTATCTATGAAATGAAAAATTGTTGTGTCCTAGTTTGATCTTCAGCGTGTAAGTGTTGTCTTCTTGTTTTCTTTTGATGACAATAAATAGGTCCCAAAATTAAAAACTAAAAATATACAAGCACAATACACACATACATTTAAACTCTGTAGATGGAATGGATAGTCATTTTATAGTTAAAGGTACCCTACTTTCAACTCATTATAACTATATATATCGAAACCACGCCTCACTTACAAATCGGCAGACAATTAAATGAATGGTTTTAGAAGATATGGCTGCAAGATCGGGCCAGCGCCCATCAAACTATGCAGACTGCAAAGTTAATAAATAACAAAACTTATCTTCAGGCTACACTTTATTCTGATTGCTCATAACTCCCATTCATCATTGCAGTTGATGTCAGCTGCATATTGTTCATGGAAATTTTAGTGCATTAGTTTTTAAATTGAAGTAACTAGCAACGCATAAATTTTAACACCAAGGGAATCAGGGCTTTACCTTGGCGTTGTAGGGTTTTCTGGTGTGACGTAGTTTTGTTGTTGTGGTTGGCTTAATTGGAGTTTGATAAATTCATCCTCTTCAGGATTAAAACCATTTGGAGAATGAGAAATCCTATTTGTCTCATTTGCATCTTTCGCTTCATTTATCTGTGACAAAAAGTTAAGGTTTTTGGATGAGCTGGAACATGGCAGGACATGTCATGTTAATTGGAGATATAGGGTCTGAGCGAGTACCTTCTTTAACAAGTCCATGTGTTCTTGACGTATATGGTGTTCCTTCTTGAATAGTTCCATGTTTTCTTGGTGAAGGAGGTTTCCCTGCAGTGTAATCAAGAAAAGTGTTAGCTTCTTGGAGTTATATTGATTTAATAATGGGATGGGTATTGCCGTTTTTTGGAGACCTTTCGGTTTAGCTCTTGTATCTCATCGGTTAGCTTTTGGTCCTGTCAGAAGTAAAAACCTTGTTAGGATTTGTTCACTTGGAAAGCATGGCATGAGGATTTAGTATGTTAGACCTTTTTCATACGGACACCACGCAAACTCATTTCCAATTGATTTTCCAAATTTTGTAGCTCTTTAGCGCTCAAACCGGAAAGCTCTTGACCCATCAATTGCCTGCCATTTTTTTTTTCATGACATATATAATAAAGGACTGGTTTGTCAGGCAGTCCACATGACACATTTCACATTTATGTCTAAGCAGGTGTATAAATTTTCTCTAGGCATGAGTCCAGAAGCACTCGTCTAGGAATTACAAAGGTGTAGCCATACAGTTAAGTGTGGTGCGGTGAACATGCTATGATGGTCACTAATCCCTAGGACTGGCTTCTATGGCCATGCCTTGGTGGAAGCTAGTCATTCTTTGGCTTATCAACATAATTTTTAGCCGATAATATCCATAGGGGATAAAAGTTAATACATGCTTTTCTAGGTACCAAAGACATCTTGTTTTTGTTTGTTTCTTGACCTTTAATTTCATATTTGTTGTATTCTTAATGTTTATCAATTACAATCGTAGGGATGCTTGTAGCCGTTAAAATCTTGAGATGATAAGAGAAGCCCACAATGATTTTGTCATCAAGAGTTTTTCATATAGTTCTTATATCTTTAAATGATTTATTCTTGTGCCGCTCCACGTACTATTCAGTCTGGGGAACCTATTCTTACTAACCAACAGATCCAACTGGAGAACACCCAACCATGGAGAATTTACTTAATATTGATATAGTGATATCGGCACAGTTTACATGGATATAGTAAGTCTTTGCGTTTTCCATTTTTTACTTGCATTTTATTTATTTTCCAAAGAAGTCTTGAACTATTAGTTGAATTAACATACCGATGGTTTTCTTGCAGGTTTTGTAATTGATGCCTCAAGGATGCTGCCTCCGTTTTCCAGAACTGCAAGTAATGAGTAGTAGTATTTAAGTTAAAAAGGCTAGGATTTGATGTACATAATATATTAGCCAGCATATATGAAATGACCCATTGCTATTTTCAAGTTAATAAGGAAAACAAGCAGTGTATTTCATGTACAAGTACTTGTTAACACGGTCACTATGACTTTTCGAGTTTATTTGACCACTGCAGTCAATACCACAAATAAAAGTTAATTTATCAAACTAAAATTGGGAACCATTTGTGCAGAAATTTTTATTAGTTCACTGAGCAGAATAATAAATCTGCATATTAGTTGTTAGGATCAGTGAAACATATTCAGGTATGCCGTGTAGTATTTAGTTCCTGGGTAGCATGCAAAGTTTTTACCACCCACAACAGTAACAAAAAACTCGAGGTCTAAATGAATCAGGTGAGGCACCAACTCATGTGGAACAGCTAATGGCCAGCATGTGATGGACCAATCTAGTCTAGGGTACATGCCGTAAGTTAATCATCTAACACAGGGTAGTAGCTTTAGGATTCAAATAGCAAAACTAATGTTGAAGGTTCAGAGAGTAAACAAACTTTTCATGGAAGCTTTAATTCTTGCCAACTGCCTGGCCACAAGAATCTGTAGACTGCAGAATAAATTCAAGAACCATGCAGTGACAAGCTGAGACGGAAGAACTCAGAAAAGTGGAGGTGGTCTAGAACATGTTCGCTAAGATACTATTACTGCATGTTCTGGAGTTTCATCCCAGGAAAGGAAGCCACATTTTAATGTGTAACTGGTAACGAACCAGAAGGTTTTTTAGTCTGCTGTACAACTAGACCCACAAACTGTAGTTTATAGTTTCATAACCAGTTGTCCTCAGGTACGGAACCATTCATTCCCTACTGAAGGAGAAGGGAAGTTTCGTAATTTATAAATGCCTTACAATGATCATGAACTGACTGTCGCAAATCTCAGGCTCAGTGAATGTGAAACTTGCATGATCTTAACTATTCTATTATTGCCTTCTGATGATTTAAATACTAGGAAGGAATGAACACATGTTAGTAACTGAAGGAATTAATTGATTAATGTCCTAAGGCTGGTTGGTGTTATCCATTTGAGATTGACGATAGTAATGAGTCTGAAGTAAAGAAACAATTTCTTAATGAATGTGTTTGTGTGTGGTATTTCAAACTCCGGTCATTATGTAACAAGAGATCTCTTTTGTTGATCAGAATATGTCCTATCTGTAGAAAGGAGTGGGAAGTTCAAAATTAGACTTTGCTGACAGCATTTAACTTCACTTTGTGGTTCTGTGTGAAATTTGGATTCTTTGCTGGAAAGTTTCTGGAAAGGTAGCTGTTTACAGGGAGATGTCAGACAACAATACTTGGAAATATGAAAGAGAGGAGAATCCTCCTTGCTGCACACTTGGTCTCTAAGTTCGGATCATTATATCACAATCAACTTTCAAGGATATTAAGAAAAAAAAGAACAGGAGGAAATTGTTTCTGACAAGTCTCTGTTGTGTGTGCCATTTTCCTAGTATAGGGTGGAAGCTGTAATCTAATGATTCGAACATATACTACCACCTTCAAAAAAAAAATCATGGTAAAAATATCACAGAGTAGCTCTAATTGGATACTCTTCTCTTGCCAGTGTACTTCATAACATCTTTGGTATCTGTTTCTGTTATGGTACTAAAAAAACATTTCATTTTGCAAGTTGTAAAATTGATGTGTGTTTGTTTTCTTGAATGCGTAGTCGTAAATCTACAATTCTACATACACATTATGAGGTTGGAATAAATTATTGCATGAAGTGAGATTACTGCTAAGAATATGATCTGTCAGGATAACGTCTATTATGCGTGCATATAGTTTTCTGAATGGCTTAACATATTTCCTAGGGTACAAACGGAAATATCAATTGATTTTTTCTCTTTATATAGATGAAAAGGTGGAGGAAAGTAACAGGTTGAAGGCTGATGAAAAATTACCTTGGCGTCTGAATTTGCGTTCATCAGTGGATCCACCTTGGACTTGTTGTATCGCTCGATTATAGATTTCATGCTGTAAAACAGGTATGATATTGTTAGTAATTTACATTAGATTTTATATAGGAGCTAAATTTACACAAGAATATCGCTTGCAAACCAGCCAGATAGCATAATCACCAAATAATTGAACATACAACCGTGAATTAGGATTCTTGGAATATTTGAAAACTTGTCTAATCAAACATGTCAATTTCGGTTTTCACCAATTTAATGGCCCTGCTCCCAGTCCATAATGTCATCATGCTATGATCTTGATTTCAATGTCCATCACGATAGATAAAAGTTCGACACAATTTCATCATACAGAAAGAACCCAAAATAGAACTTATATATGCAAAGTAGCTGGTACTGATTGTTAACTCTTGGTGCAAGTCTTAAGTCAAATCCGGTACTCATTGAAATCAAAGTGCACCTTATTAGTGGAAATTTTAGCCATTTATTTTCTAGAGACTAAATCATATACTAATACTAGTGGGTGATGAAATAGATAGATATATTGTCTAACAGCAGTCAAAAATCCTCTCCTAGAAGAGGGAAAAAGGGGCACAGTAGTCAAATATCTTTCTTTTATTGGTTGAATGTAGAATCCAAATATGTCTTATTTAAGGACTTGTGCATGATCACATCTATTGTTAAAGTAGCTGTATGGTGCAATCCTTATCGGAACTTTGGATTGCGCTATGCATCTAACTTAGAGAACTTCTCCCTAGCACTCAACAATATCATTCATATATAGGAGCTCACAATGACTCCTAGTTAAGCATGAGAACTTTGAGGCATCTAAGATAGTACTACTACTAAATAAATAGTTAAATACTTGTTAAGTTTGATAATGATAATTCCAACACAAGTTTCAATACAAGGAGAAGCAGTGGGCTGTTGGAAAATTTTTACTAGTTATTTTGATAGAAAGTAGCTAGTATTTCAATGATGATTATAAGGAAATTAACCATTTTAAATGATAGTTCACCAGACAACAGCAAATCAACATCTTTCTTGATAGAAGTAATCAGATTCTTATAATCTCAGTGGATTGGAGAATCACAGTACCTTATAATTATTGAAGATTTTGTTGTTGTTTTTTTTGAAAGGTATTGAAGATTTTGGATGATTCAATAATTAATACAGAACTAGCCTCTTTCTTTTTCTTTTTATCATATTGTGAAATACCTAAATTGTACGTCATACTTTTTTTCATGATTTAAAGAAAATTTTGGTTAGTTAAGGAAATAGGGATCTAATTAAGTTTTGTTGGTTGGTTAGCCAGCCAGTGGCAACTTATAAATTTACAAGATCACAGGATAGAATAAAAACAGCATCACAGGACAAGGAAATCAAGATACAGATTTTCGATCAATGGTTCTAGGATTAGATTAGTAATTTAGTATGGCTACAAACTGTAGAAGTTATCTGAATTACAATATTGGTTAATACATAGGTTTCCAAGGGCACTGGATCTCTGAAAATATGATTCTTGATTGGTTGAAAGAAGAGAATGCTAAGCTTATTTAAACGTAGAAGTATGAGACACTGTTAGCGGACATGATACGATATGGACAGTAAATGGAGTGTCACATTATGCACACAAGACATTGTACATAGACACGGCACAGTGACTCAGACAGTAAACAGAGTGTCATGTTAGGAACGCGATGCGGATAGGGTGACATAATTAGACAGTTAATGGAGACTCACATTACAGACACGACTTGGATATGGAGACACAAAAAGATTGGCCTTTAGTGTATTAATCCATTAGAGTACTGATAGATTGATCTATGGTGATCCAATTGAACCGTATTCAATTTATTTTTGCAAATTAAAAGGTAAAACCAATTGGTCAAAATAGAAAGTTAAAAGACTAAAACAGAAATCAAATTCAAGGATATTAAGTAGAATTTTGCACTTGTATTAGTTCATACTCATGCAATGCATGCTATTTAATTCAGATACATGAAACAAACAAATTCAAAGGTATATTATTTCCTGAATAAACTTACCTTATAAATTATGTAGATTTTAATGAACTATAATCAAATTAGGGATCTCAATCGACACTCGACAATAAAAAGATGATCATATTTAGGCAGAATGAGTTGAGTGGACTACGAGAGAGATCAAGAGAGAGAGATTACTTGGGATTTGAGAACTCATAGAGCTTGCCAGTGCTAGAATAGATCATAAGACCAACTTCAGCTTCACAAAGAATAGAAAGCTCTTTGGCTTTCTTTAATAATCCATTCCTTCGTTTGGAGAAAGTCACTTGCCTACTGGTTGAGTTATCGATCCTTTGAATCACAATCTTTCCTCTCCCCATCTTATTTAGCTAGTTTCTTCAAATTCCAAGTATCTCCTGTACAAAGAAGTCAAGGAGGAGAGATAGAGGGAGGGAGAGAAAGAGAGATTTAGAAAGGAAATGAAGATCAAAACAAAAAATAGAGATCTGAAGATAGAAAATGAACAACCTTCCACTTAAAGATGGGAACCTAAAAGAAGAATTTCTCCACTTAAAGATGGAAACCTAAAAGAAGAATTTCTTGCTATTTTTTGCTAGTCTTTAGTTAGCCTGAGAGAGAGAGGTGACTTTTTTGTTTGACATAGGTTTTTGTCTATCTAGGCATCTAAGCTAACCCCTTTATTAGTAAAAACTACCTATGTTTGGAAACGGTACTATTTTCCTAGTTTCACCAAAACCAGTAGTTATTATCCCAAGATGGAATACTTTATGTATGGAAACTAAAAAGCACTAATCAAAGATTAATGTACAGAGCACTTTAATTACTTTTTTTGTCCATACTTTAATCATATTACTATTTTAAGGATGTTCCTATGGGTTAACGACACGTTAAAACAGATTACTATTTTAATGTAGGTAGAGTTTTGTCTTATTTTTTTAAATTTTTTTCTTTTTTTGCCTTCAGATTAATCTTTATACAATTTATACATCATTCTCTAACAGCAATTCCTACGGTTATTGGGTCAAAACAATGTATGCTGTGACTTTAGATATGTACGGAATATGCATTCTTCCTTGTTTGCTCCCTTGTAAACCATTGTTAGATTTGAGTCATTGTCTGTTTGTTGCGAAGACGTTGATGTAGAGTCCTTTTGGAATCCATACTGGTAGATTTCTTTGAGGTTTATTCTTAACTAAGGCTCAAGATCCATCTTAAGTAGTTACGAATTATCTTCTATCCAAATTTTCTGAAATTACAAGGAAACATTTAATTGCGGCAACGTTTTGATCAACATAAATATAGCTAGACAGGAGAAAGTGCAGGAAATTATCCCCAACGACGTCATATATTGAGTCGTTGATTTACGATCTTAATAACCATTTTACTTCTAGAGTAAGTGATGCTACCCCTCACCTGGGATTGATTGATTTTTTTTTTCTTTTGAAGTAAGCATAATATAACATTTATCGGAAGGGAATGAAAGAGCTGAGAGATAAGATAAGAGATTACAACCGTATGCAACTCTTCACCTTTACTTGCTGTCTTGCTGTGATGTATTAGCAATGTGGTTATACGTTAGTCAAACCAGTTATTCAGAGTCGATTAAAATGTTTATTGATTTACAAAATAGTTTCAATCCATCAAAAGTTTTATTTTTCAAAGGGACTATTTGAGTTCACAGGAGAAGTGGACTAGCTAGACAGTGGTATATGTATAGCTGCAAGAAAGTTTAATATATGTCTGTTAAAACCAGGGGAGGAGGCTGTGTGTGCAATTGCACACCCTCAAATCCTAAATTTCTCTATTTTGCAAGCCCAGATAAATCACCAACTGAATCTTGCACCCCTTAAAAATGTGGAGTTGAAAGCACAAGAGTGCAAAACTCTAATCTTAGTTCTCACTTCTCACTCACGTACTCACACAGTGAGAGACGAGTGTCGTAACCATTAAGGGAAACCTAGCAACAATGACAATGGTAGCAACCATTAAAGACAAGTTAACAACAATGACAAGGGATAGATGAACACTTTGATTCTTTGGTGTTCAAAGAATTTTTTTTTCTGGTTCTTTTATTTTGTTGTGTATCTTTTCCTGCACCCCCTCCCTTCAATTCCTGGCTCCGCCCCTGGTTAAAACAGTTCCCTAATATGTATAAACATAGGCTAGTTTTTTTCCATGGTTTTAAGGGTTTTGGAACTAGATCAACTGGTCAGCGTATTGAACTGAATTAAGTCCCATTGTAACTTTGTGTTATAGGTTTGTCTCATGGAGCATGTGTTTCTGATAGCTTTGTTGGTACATTTCTATTTTTGTTTTTGGTTAATAATAAAAAGCTATTTCTTGTGGAATCAAACCAAATACTAAGCGTCGAGTTTTTTTTTTTCTGTTTAGCAATTTTACTAGAGGAATAAGCTATATAATGAAGTTTACTTGCAGTAGAACTCATATAGTACCATCTTATAATTCAATTTATTCAAGATTCGCTTACCCACTAGCATGGCTGTCTCCGCAGAAGTTCTAATATGTATCTTAGCGCAACACTCTGGGTTTAACAATATCGACATATCGTACATTTGAGCGTCATTTGCATGGAAAATTTCAGTGGATTTTTCTCTAGGTAATTGCAAGTTCTTTCGAATTTTGTTTAATTTTTTTCATATATAATGTTAAATTCAGGTTGCGTAATTCTACTGCTCCGAGAGAACCAGACTCAATCAAGTTGCACACCATCTGGGCCTTCAGGAACGTACGCGCACCTTGTATAGTCTGTTGAATGTGGAATTCCTTGATGGAAAGTCACATTGTAGTTACAAAATTATACTAATGTACAAGTGATTGTTCTTAATGTTTCTTAAATAGAGCAAGGAAACAATGTTGAGGTTTTTTTGCAATGGCACTTCTGTAGGTTATGGAGAACAAAGCTTAAGCTAGTAAGGACATCTGTACATGTACTCTCTGTATCGTGTCTGTGTTAGTTATTTATAAAACTTAGCTTTTGATTCTATTTAGCGATGCATATAATGGGTTATTATATATCAGAAAACCTTTTTGTTTAGCTTAATATATTCTGGTCATATTCAAAAAATGCACACTAGACTTTTGACAAGGTCAAGCAATAAGCATACATCAGCCATTTTTAACCTGTACACCTTTTTTTTGCGGTTGTTTTAAAGTTTTATGGTACTTAAAGCAACATACAAATAGAGATTAGTTTATTCTAATTTTGCTTGTATAAGGGACCAGTTTACTTATAATGGAGGAACATGCTAATTTTCCTCTGATAATGCTACCCCATTAGTACGTAGTTGCTTAATTAAAGAGCAAATCGATAAGATAAGATGATAACATAAAATATAGGCAAGTAGTACGAGGAATTGATAAAGAATGAACTAGAATCAACGCTAAATATCATAATTAATTTAAAGTCGTCTAAAATTATCATATTTCTGTCCAGGCGAGGCAATGTCGACATTACTTATGGGTCCCGATCTGTTTTTCCTCCCTTTTTCTAATTTGGAAAAGATATCTGCCTTCAAAAGAGATGTGCTTTTATCTATCTAGGAAACTATTTCCATGGCAACTACAGGTGATTTTTTTCAGAAAACAGTCAAGTGCAGTACAAACTCTACAACCTAAGTCAGTTTCCATCATACTAACTTCAGGTGAAATTTACTTGGAACTTGCAGGATTTCTATATTCTATACAGAAAGTTGCAGAACAGAGTACATCATCCTGGACATTTTAGTAATGAAGTTTACATGCATAGAAGTAAGAATGGCAAAGCATAATCACACTGCAACTTTTCAATATTTTTCTATTGGTTGAGGCCATGTGAGTTGGCCTTTTGAGGATTTGAAGCAACCAATAAGATTCTAACCAAACCTTAATTAAACCTAGTACCTAGGATGTAAAGGTAACAGGTACAAAGACCGATTTTCATTGGCATTTGTATATTATATATATAAAAAAAAATAGATTTGGACAAGTGTCGAATACCTAATGAAGGTCAAGCTTAGTTTATAAATCCCTACTTGCGAATTGCGATACCAAGAATATCCCTCTAAACTTCTAAAGTCTAACCTTAACTTTGCTTCTGTAGCCAGAGTTGAGCACCAAAGGTTATCCATGTGCCCCCAAGTCCAAAATGATGGATTTATAGAGACAAAGAGTTGGATATCCGTCATAGAATATCATTAATGTGGTTAAGTGCAATTCATAAGTGCTTCCACTATTTTGAAGATTATTTTCCTGTGTGATATAATTGGGGGTCTGCAAGGGCATTTGTTTAATGAAACCATTTTTCTAGCTAGTGGTCTCTTTTTTGTCCTGGAAGATTCTTCTGTGGTGCGACTCTTCGTTGTGCTCTCTAGTTGCTCCGTACGAAACAAAACTATTTGTATGATTTGGTGATGTTATTATATCATATATACCACCAGGTATAAATTAGTTGGAAAATGGACAAAAAAATGTACCTAAGATTTAATAAAAAATATGGTTTAGTCCAGCTCGAGTCAACTAGGTACATATTAGTTCAAATATATGAAAAGTACACTAATAATCCTTATTATTTATAATTTAGTCTAAATATTTGCATTTTTGTCCAAAATGATCTATAATGATGTCAGCAATTTTAAATATTATATAAATAATTAAAAAACAATTTATTTTTAGAACCGTTTGTCCAAAATTCACAAACTTTATATATTCGAAAAGCTCTTTTGAAGATCTACAAAAATAATATCCATATGACTATATAATTTTTATTTTTTAATTCACACTAGTGTGCAACTATGTACACATCGGCAAAAATACAGAAAATCCAACATTCTGATAGCCAGACTGCCACTCTAGTCTGCGCGGACTAAAAAAAATATCAACCACGCCAAGCTCTTGCTGAATAATGACTGGTTTTGCATAGGATGGTTTAGCAGTTAACCTGCATCCAGGAAAAAATAATAAAACATAAGAAACCACAGCTTGAAAAAAAAGTGATAAAATTTCACCGACAACCACATAAAAAACAAAACAAATAAAAAGATGAAAATAAAAAGTTCAGAAGTTATTAAATTAAAGAGACACAATCCATTGGGGCCTAACTACACAAACTTAATATCAGCAAATACGGACCAAAGTTTTCCTTACTGACAAACCAGTCACATGTTGCAAACCAAATTGAAACATACTAGAGTTCAATACAACTTCCACACAGAAACAATAACTTTCAAAACATGTATAAAGTCGATCATTCACAATCACACACAGACCTATTTTTTCATGGAAATTACATAGGTGCACCAATATGTACACCGCTGTAAAACACGAGAAACCTACTTTTTTATGGAATATACACAGGTGCACCAATGTGTACACCCCTGCCAAACATGCACAAAATCGATCACTCATTACCACACAAACCTACTTTTTCATGGAAAATACACAGGTGCACCAATACATACACCACTGTGAAACATGCATAAAGACGATCATTCATAACCACACACAAACCTGCTTTTCTTGGGAATTTCCACTAATGCACACCCCTCCAAAACATGTATAGAGCATAATTTTTCAACTAAGATATCGTAATGCACAAAAATCCTAGTATTAGTTGAGATTAACATTAAGATGGGCATCAAAAAGGGAACCAAGTATACAATTAGACCAAATACTTATCACCATGTTGCAACATCTTGCGTTACGAGCATAGAAGCATTAGGCGAGGACCTATCTTTGTCAGCTTTGACCTTCATCCTCCTGCAATTGAGAGAGAAAAAAAGGTTGAGAATTTGAGACACATATATTTTACTAATGATCTAATGCCTAAAGAATCATTTGATCCCCATCCACTTCAAAAGTTTCAACATATGAGATAAGCAAAAGATAAGCATAGAAACATGGCTCCAACATTCCTGGGTGAACATATATCTCATATTAACAACATTAACATAACTACATACATAGCACTCAAAACTACTAGATAAATCAAGCACAATTGTAAAATAATTAGCTAAAACAAATTCATACCAGAAATAAGAATCATAGTTTCCCTTCCTAACAAATCTGTCGCATGTTATAAACCAAATTGATAGATACTAGAGCTCAGTACAGGTGTACAACTACGTGCACATTAAAAATTAACCTGTGTGAAATTATGTGTACAATAACGATCAATAGGTGTACAATTATGTACACATTAACTAATAGTTGTACAACAGTGTGCACATAAAAGTAAACATGTGTACAATTATGTACACATTAAGAATCAACATGTCAACATGTGTACAACTATGTACACATTAAACAATTCAATATAAAAATAGTTGAAAGTCAGATTTTACATGATATCTTCACTCAACACACATATTTGGACACATCAAACTTGTATTTTATAATTGCATATATAACAATATCCTATAAGAGAATTCATACAATGTGACTCTTACAAATATCTTAACACCAGAAAACTTCTTCAGGCATAAATGAAACCAAAAAAATGAAAAGCAAGCAACATAAGTAAAAAATCCTATCCACATCGGAGTTGTGCTTAGAACAAAATGAAGATGCTGATAAAAATCGATTGATCCTATCTTGGTCTTCTTTCTTTCCTCCCCAAAATGCTTCTCTAATCCAACGATTCCAACCAGTAACGACACCTTTTGTTTCAAGTTGAACAATTATACATGAGGACGACCATCCAAAAAAGAAAAACAGACATTAGCCATGCTTCTAACGAAATAAGTATATACACAACTAGTCAAAATGGAAAATATATAGTTAGAATGTATCACCTAAAAATATATACATATTTTCCATGACTTACATTCCTGTTGTCCTAAAATAAATCTTTCAAACACACGAGATTTTCCCGTACAAATCATCAATTTATAAGGTACATTCACAGAGATTGGTAAGTAACCGAATTGTGTTAGTAGTATTGAGATAAACAAAATGCATGTCAACCATTAAACACATGAGGAGACAAGAAAGTGAACTTAGAGTGTTACATCTCAAATTGGCTTCAGAGAAAATTCGACTCTAGAGAACACTCTAGAAATTTGACTATAAATGAACACAACAACATTATATTTGACGAAGGTATACAATTATGTACATGTTAAGAATCAGTAAGTGTTCAGTTATGTATACTTTAAGACTCCCTACTGCAGTTGACTCACATTTTTCACGCTATAGATCATCTTCCATTATGCTTCCACAACATCCATAGGATTTAGTTAGTGACTCACAGGCACCCTATTTACACCATTAAAAACAAAAAAAACCAAGAAATTCAAAAACATTCAAATTTTGCTAGAAAACAAGTTTACTATTAAGTTAATACTGAAAATTTAGAGCAGTCGTTTTTACAGAGACTCAACCAGGTCTTTAAATTTGGATCCATAGGAAGGTAAAAGAAATAAATGGGTTAAAAGGTGAATAATCATTGAAACTATCAAGGAGAAACGAACAATAATCATGAAAGTCAACAAGTGTACCATCATGTACACATTAAGAATAAACGTGTACAATTATGTACACATCAAGAATCAACATGTATACAACTAAGTGCATATTAACAATCAAAAAAGAAATTAAAAAAATAAGGAGGATTGTTATTAGGTATAGGTATGAAGACGAAAAAAATTAAAAAGATAATTATGAAATCAAGGTGTTGATATTATGTTATCTGTCCACTATAATGAAAGATAATGATCCACTATGAAGTGTTTCAAAACTCACACACTGACATACATCGGGAGGATATAAGTAGCACTCAACAAAATAAAAATTCTACAAAAAGTTTACTCAAAATTGAATAGGAAAAGAGAATCTCTTCCTAAATATTGTATGACATAAGACTTAAAATATGAAGCACAGAAGCAAGTTCATAAAAACTTAAACTGAAACTCTATTGAAAAATATGACTTACTAGTGGTAGGAATTGGGTTACAATCTCTCCAAAATTGAGCTTTTACAAAATGGTAGTCTTGCCAGCAGTATCAAGACACGCACCTCAACTTGAACACCTGAAATCTGATACAAAGGTGATACACTGAATGTAAACATGAGTGCCATATAAAAATAAAGTAAAAAGAAAATTATTTTGGGGCTAAAATTTGATTTTTCTGCTGGAAATACTAATTAGTTTTAGGAAGGTGTATCAAACCTGGAGAAAGTATAATTGGCTTCCAAATATTAAGAATATATATAGTATAACTCTAGTAGACTAAACAACCTAATGTCCTAGGTTGACCAAGAAAATACGAGAATACAATATAATATAATCGAGTATATGCATGATATATTCACCTATCTTAGACGCTCCAGGTTACTTCCATTTCCCCCATAGACTGACCCAAAAACATGTTTTGGAACTTGGATTTCTAGCGTTGTATTTGTCAAAAGAAAAGATCGACTTACTCGGAAAAATTGCTTCCCATGTGTATATACAGTATGGAAAATAATTTATAAAAAATAAAGAAACTAATCACATCAAATGAAGAAGAAAAAAAACCACTAGAAATGTATTGTTTGGTATATCAAACACGTGTTTATGCTTCCAATGCTACAACTGTAATGATTTCTTTTTGCTCATATAATCATGTATCACATCAAACAATTAAATAAATTAAATGAAGCAAATATGTTTTAATAAATAAAATAGATGATAGTTTATGTGTAAGTACAAACAATACCTCCTCCAATCATGGTATAAGAAGAAAGGTTCTGCTATTTAGGCAAAGAAGATGTGGACACATATAAGAACAACTAGTTATTGAAGGTTGTGTAAGACTAACCTTGCAAGTCCCATATAAGACTAACAAGTCATTCGAATATGTATGTTACAATAAAAAATAGTTACAAACTCCAGGAATCATCATCAATTTTAATAATTTCTAAAAAAAGAAGAAAAAAAAACTCAATGCATGAATTGTAGAAGATCAACAATCAAAACCGATGGATTTTCCACAAAAATTCAATAAACCTCAAATAGATCTCATACAAATCAAGAATTTCCAAAAACATGTTACTAATCTAATGGACCCGGGAACTTAAACACCAAACGAACAACAAATACAAAATATACTAATCTAAATAGCATATAATTACCAATCCAAACAAACTATTGATATAAAGTTTAATCGAAATTGAATATAATTTAAATAAAAATTTACCAAATCTGTTTGTTTTGAGAACATCTTCCAGAGACTCTTGGGTTTGAGAGAGAGGGGAATGGTAGAGAAGATTAAAATGGTCTAAACCTGATCATGAATCGATTTCGAGCTGAGATTTTATCAAAATTTGATAACCATCATCTTCAATTAGAGTAGACAAATAGCTTTTTCGATAGTTTCGACGTATAAAACCAAGAAAATTGAAAATGATTACGACAAAGAAATATCAGATTTTTTATGGGTATATTTATCATCAAAAAAAAACATATTTTGGACTAAATCGTCCGTAAAAGGACCGACTCGTCTCAAGTATGTTGAATTTGGATCTCCTAGTACTGGGATTGGGAGAGCTGGACTAAAGAGTCTAAAGCCCAACATATTTGGGACTAAATGTTAATTCCTACAAGTAAGATAAGATTGATTAACATTTAGAGTTCTTTAGGAGGTATGAAATGAAAGTTTACTTAAAAGGTAAAATTGTGTGATAAGTTTCATTTACCCACTTTTGGTTAATGTTGCATGTTGTTGGCAAAGTTCTTTGAAACACCTTTGCATTGATTTCAAATAAGGAAGTTGCTTTTCACTAAATTTTTTTCATTTTTTACTTTTCACTATTTTTCTTATTTATTTTAATGATATATCTCTTTTAGAAAATAGGAAATTCATGCAATACAACACATTTATTTGTCTCAAGACTCTCAACTTAATGAAATAAATTAATGTTTTCGGCGAAGTTAGTATTTGTTGCATATGTTTTAGCTTAGTTGTTTGAGATTAGTTAAATTTTTTAGATTTATCGTTTTGAATAATCTGTCTAGCGGAAGGTATATATTTATATTTTACTCTCTATTTCTTTCTCTTTTCCTTTCTCCTTTTTTGTAAGAAAAATAAACCTTAGTCTCCATTAACAACTTTCTTAGATTTGGTCCATTTTAAACCAGATTTAAGTAAGATTTTTCTCTTTTTAAGTTGTAGTAGGTAGTTTTTGAATAAAATTAATATTTCTATTGTTTTTTTAATGTTTTTCAACATATTTCTTCGCTATTCGGAGCGAATTTTCTTTGCCATTTGGGTCGATTGTCTCTTCTCTTTGAGGACGGTTTATTCAAACCTTGATCGTTGGTTTGTTGCTTGCTACTCTCAATTCAAAAACATCAATGTTTCAACACGGTACTGCTTTTAATCCATATTCAATCGAAGGGATTTAGGGCATCCAGGTACCTTTCGAACTACAAGATAAATTACTCCTTTCTTTTAGGAACATCTAGTATTGAAGAAGAAGAAAATCAAATTAAATGGTCGGAATCGATTCCGGATAATACCATCATTCTTCCCTATTACATTTACATAAATTGGATGTCGTTGCGGTTTATGGCCCTTTCTCTTCGCGATTTACTTATAATTGATATCCTTATTTATATTAGGGTTTTGATTATCCTGTTTTTGATGTTTTTGTTATTCTTGTAAGCGATCATATAATCACGATTTTGATATAAATAAATCAAAATTTATTGATTGAAAAAAAAACGAGTTATTTTTATTTGATCCCTCATTAATTATCTCTAACAAAGACCATTCCCATATATAGTACCCTTCGTTTTAAAATGATATCTCATCTGTAAATTTAGACATGAAAACATCATATTATTTTGAAACGGGAGGAGTACAAGTATATTGATCGTAGCTTTCCAATTGCTCTATTTCTTCAATGCCGTTAGTTTTATCATTTAAGTGACTCGTCATCTCTCTTAAAAGTCAGGCTTGGTCTTTTGGACCATTTTTATTAGCCCCTCATTAATTAGCTGTAATGCAACGACCCCTTCCCTTGGAACCCTCATTTTCAACAATCCGTTAGATTCTCTGCTAGGTCACACATGTGATGCCTTGTAAAGCCACTATTTGAAAATTTCCTCATTTTTCTTCTAAATAATTTCCAAATTTACTTAACCCCTAAAGTGTACGTGACTTAGAGAAATAGGATCTTCCTATTGGGACCGGTTCTACCTTGAATCCTAAAACAAGTTAGGATTGGTTCTACCATGACTCTCGATATAGGTAGGGATCGCTTCTATCTTGACTTCCAACATAAGCTATCAGTTCTACCTTGATTCCCTATATAGGTTAGGATCAGTCAAACTTTAAGATCTTCAATGAAAACCGGACTTTAATCCTCTTGATTACTTTCAACTACCAAACAAGTTCATAACTATAGTTCCTTAAACTCATGTAATTAAACATAATTTTCTAAGCATGAAATGGAACCTATGTTCACTACATAATCTAGTAACGAGTTACAAAGATTATGTCAATGTCGCAATTACTAAGTTATAAAGATAAGCATTATACTTCGTAATTCAATATACCAATATAAAGCATTCATAACTATTGATATATTGTTCCTTGACATTTTGATCACCATATGATAATCAGGTCTCTTATACTAGATTTCATGTATATTACTTTGCATGTTATGCTTTCAATTAAAAACTACTTGAAATCTTATTACTTACAACAAGTGGAAGTGATGTCATCGTTGATGTCGATACGTCTTCGGAATCTTCAGGTCTTCAGAGTAATACTTATATGTCTCAACATCTCTAGTCTTCCTAGTCTAACCTAACAAAACTGACTCTAGTAATCTAACCAAGCGACTTATGAGTTTTGATACTAAAATATGACAACCAACCTTGGCATACCAACGCTTGGTGGGTTCAATCGAGAAGTCCTCTACAAACCTCTCTCTTTGTCAATTTTAGCGACAAAACTCTATTACATATATATATAGAGAGAGAATACACGAATTAAAAGATACACATTTTACATTACATAACATTTTCTTAACTCATTCTTCATATACTTGATTCCAAGTTTCAACAGCACAATAACCTGCAGATATTCAAATATAAATGATGGTGTTAACGCATTTGAATAACAAGAGCTTTACTCTCTCCAAAGGAAAGATAGGTAGATATTAAATCCAAACATATTTGTTATTCCTTTTTTGTAGTATGAAATACTACAAAGCAAGATAATATGTTTCTCCCTCTTAGTCTATGATTTACTCTTTCGTTAGATATATATACTTTTCATCACATATATCCTTTCTCCGTGATTCTAAATCACCAGTATACTCCATATATTTCTCCCCCTTTTTTTCAAAAAAATTACAAAGACGTGAAAAACTACAAGAGAAAACCGAAAGGATCTTACATGTTCGTATGAACTCGTACAACCTATAAGAGTTAAGCATGAAGGTCTAACATACCATTTTAGATAAGAAATACTAAAACCGAAACTACCTAAGTAATTTGATTTAGCACCTTATCAGGGAAATAATTCCCCGAAGCAAATTCTCATTTGATTTTGATAAGTCAGAAAAAGATAAGATTTAACTACGCTGCTTATCAAGATCCATTTATCTATAAATAATTGTACCTCATTTAGAAAGCAAAAATAGGTTAACTAGTTTTCTTATCAAGGATCCGATTTGACTTGAATAATTGTACCTCGTTTTGAAAAGCCTAAACTAAGATCAAAATTAACTTAGTTTTTCTTATCAGGAATCAATTGACTAAAACAATTGAACCCTCCTATTCTTTAAGAAAAAACAAGAATAAGCATTTTAAATTATCTTTTCTTTATGGGAAAATGGTTAACAAACATAAATAAATCGTTACCTTACTCTTCGATATGACAAACTAAGATCCGAACTGACAAAGTTTTCATACCAGGAAAGATAATCAAAATAATTCTTCCATCGGTTTTCTCAACCACTCTTCCCACAAATATATGACATCTAATCACCAATTACATATAGAACTCTATCCCCTGTAAGTTATTATTCCCTGGAACACAAAAGAATAACAGACAAGACAACCTTCACCAAAGAAAGGTCAACAAAGTCTTAGCTTTTACTTGCCAATGTAAAAAGCTAAAACTGAAGCTCGGAGTTGTTAATGTACTTTGACGACACTAATAAATTTTCTAAGATTTTCAAAGGTTGCTCTGTCTAGTGGTTTGGTGATAATATCATTCAATTATCATTCATAGGGAACATATTCGATTTTAGTAATCCGATTTTCATACAATTATCGAATAAAGTGATATTGAATATCAATATGCTTAGTATAAGAATGTTCCACGAGATTCTCTGTTAGTCGAATAGCGCTGGAGCAATCACATAAATCACTCATAATTTGGACATTAATACCATAATCAATGAGCATTTGTTTATGTTCTGTAATGAACAAATTGAAACAATCAAAAGGCCATAAATAGTAACTCTGATTCGAAAATCATCCTGAGAACATAAGTTCTTTGAATATCAATATCTGGATAATAAAAACGGCCACCTTCATACACCATTAATAGGCTAAGCCCTAATCAGGAACGAGTAATCCGAACTCAACACGTGGTTGGATCCTAGCGGCTAAAATAAAGAGAAAATACAATTTATAAAGGCACCTAATGTTTAATTAAGTACACCCCTAACACACAAAGGCAACCACATGACGCTGTCTATCTCTCCAAATTGTCCTTGTCCTCAAGGACAAAAGCTGGAAAATGGGCTCTAATAGTAGCTATATCTTCTCATGTAGCTTATTTAGCAGTGGCATTGGACCAGCGAATAAGGACCTGATGAAAAGTGTGATCACCTCTGGTGATGGTTTTGCATATCAAAACTGAGATGGGGATGATGATGACTTGGCCTGCATGGTACACTAATGGCAGTGTAGGAGATGGTACATGAATAGACCCAATCTTTTTTTTAAGTTGTGACACACGAAACACAGGGCGTACTCTAGCCTCTGGTGGAAGTTGCAGTTTGTAAGCCAGGTTACCAACCTTATCAAGTATAGGAAAAGTCACATAGTACTTAGCTGATAGTTTGAAATTTTTTCTCAGTGAGACAGATGCTTGTCTGTAAGGATGGAGTTTGAGGTATACTAAGTCACCCACTTCAAAAGATCTTTCAGTCCTCTTCTGGTCTGCAAAAAAAATCATTCTGGCTTGAGCAACAAAGAGTGAGTCTTTGAGTATGTCCAGCATAGCATTTCTGTGTGCAAGATACTCCTCAACTGCAACTACATAAGTAGTGATGGTAGTTGGAAAAGCTAAGTGGGGTGCATCATAACCATAAAGATCCTTGAAAGGGTACATTTTAATGCTAGTATGATAACTAGTATTATACCACCATTCTGCAAGTGCCATCCAACTGAACCATTTCTTAGGTTCAAAACCTGACATGCACCTCAAATAATTTTCCAGACAGGCATTAACTCTCTTTGTTTGACCATCAGTCTGTGGGTGATAAGCAGTAGTGAGTTTGAGATTGGTTCCCAGCTGGTGAAAAAGGTATTTCCAGAAGTTATGAAGACTTTGTCTCTATCAGAGGTGATTGAAGAGGTAAACCACGCAGCTTGAAAATGTTATGTAAGAAATCTTTGGACACAGTAACTGCAGTATAAGGGTGTTGAAGTCCAATGAAATGACTGTATTTAGTTAACATATAAACCACTACCAAGATGACATCTTTATGCTCATTCTTATAGAGGCCTTCAATGAATTCCATTGAGATATGTTTCCAAGCTTGATCAGGGATAGGAAGAGGCTGTAAAAGACCAGCAGGGAGAGTATTTTCATGTTTATTTCTCTGACAAACATCACAAGAAGTGACCATAGAGATGATGTCTTGCTGCATCTTTGGCCAATAGAAATGGAGCTTGGCCATGTTATAAGTTGCTTGAATACCAGAATGGCCACCAATAGCTGAAGAATGTAATGAAGATAAGACAGAAGACCTGACATTGCTACCAGTACCAATATAGAGTCTAGACTTATACCTAGGGACCTCATGTTGGTAGGATAAATTATGGGTTTTAGAAGGAGAAACCAGCAGCTGAGAAATCAGTTTTTGAGCCTTAGGATCATTGGAATAGCTATTGGTAATCTCTTTCATCCACACAGGCTTGGAAAGTGTGATGGCCTGTAATGCAGTTGTAGGGTGTGCTCTTGATAGACACATTTTTGTGTCTGAATTGTCCTCAGTGTCTCTATTGCTAGTGCTTGATTTTGTACTTATTATGGTGTTTTTATGTTTGTGTAGGTGTTTTTGGAGAAATACACTTGTGCGGAAAAAGTTGCTCAAAAAGTGCTATTTGGACCCCTGGAGGACATTTGCTATACGGACCCCAGATTTGGCTAAGGGACACCCAAGGTTATGCGTAGCCCAAATTCATCCTCAGCACCCATCTGCTATTCGCACCCCATAAAAGGATAAGGGCACTTCATCTTCAACATTTCAAACAAATATTTCGGCGGGAAAATATTTCCATTCTCTGGCAGATTTTTCGATCGGATTTTGGAGGAGTTTTTGTGCGATTCAATCGCTGAAATTTCATGGGTAGTTGTGATATGTCCAAACAGAGCTGGTATGGGTGTTTGTTTCGATCAAATTTGGCTGAAAAATCCGTGAGAAGAAAACAGGACAGCACGTGCATTAGAGGAGTAGTTCACGGGATTGCATGAGTTTTTGGATAATTTCAACGTGTTCTGATCATGTTTGATGACTCGAGCAACACTTTGGACCTTGACAAAGATAAATAAGGAGATTTTGCAGATGAAGAAACGCGTGAGAAGCTAAATCAGGGAAGAAAATATTCCCAGAATATTTTCTTTACTGCCCGAGTTCAATGAAGAATATTGAGAATTATGGCGTGCTTAAATGAGGCCGGGGAGTATAAATACATTGCTGGGATCATAAAGAAGGGGTACGGAGAGTTTGGGGTCGAGAGGAGATCTCAGGAGGCGAGAATCAAGAGTTTTCAGAACTCTGTTTCTGCTGCTGCACCAAGAACACGAAGAACAAAAGACCACCAGAGGCAGTCATTTATCAACAGTGACAACGACAGCCACACGAGGGCCACAGAGATACAACAACAGATCGTTTTTTGTAACAGTGTTTTGCAGCAATTATAAACGTTGCAAACACCTGATTTTCATCATTTTCTCCATTTCATCATTTATACACCTACTTTGAGCAATGAAATCAATTTTTGAGCGTGTTTCCAACATCATGATGAGCTAAACCCAATCTTCTGGGGTGATGGAGGAAGCCATTCTTCCAAAAGTTATGTGGTAAAATTTATTTGAACTTATTTATGCAATTCTTTTATGATTATTTGCACCGAATGAAAATTGAGTAATGATTTTTATTAATTAGTTGTGTTTTCTCTTGATGAAGTATGCTTAGTTTAGGGCTTTTGATACTTCATGCTTGCGATTAACAATTGATGTTTTGAAAATCTAATTTAGGCAATGATTAGAATCACAATTTCTTTTGATTGGAGTTATATTGTATAGAATTGCATGATAAAAATTAACATTAAATTACATGAATTTTGGTGAATGGTGAAATCCTGAACCCCGGTCTCTCTAATATAATCAGTTTTAATTTTCTTTATTTTCTTAGTTTTAAAATTTAAATCTAAAAGCACAACCTTCACAAGTCTTGAACGAACTCTATTTATTACTACAACAACTTTGAAAAACCATCAGCTCTCCTTGACAAAACATCAACAACCTTATTTCCAGCTCCTTTTTTGTATCGGATGTCATAATCAAAACCCAATAACTTCATCAGCCATTTTTGTTGTAACCCAGTAGTAATATTTTGTTCTAATAAGAACTTGATACTCTCATGGTCAGTTTTGATTGTGAAATGATGCCCTTGTAGATAATTCCTCCATTTTGTGACAGCTGACCCTACTGGCATTAGCTCTTTCTCATAAGTAGATAACCCCATAGATTTTGGGCCTAATGGTTTGCTGTGAAAAGCAATTGGCCTTCCTTCTTGCATTAAAACAACACCGATGCCAGTATCACAAGCATCTGTTTCCAAGAGGAACTTTTTTGATAAATCTGGAAGTGCTGAGAGAGGAGTCATAGTCATTGCCACCTTGAGTTGATTGAAAGAATCAGTAGAAGCTGCGGACCATATGAAAGCATTTTTCTTTAACAAGTCAGTTAATGGCTTGATGATAGTCCCATATCCTTTCACAAATTTCCTATAGTATCCAGTGAGACCCAGAAATCCTCTTGACTCCTTGATGGTTTTATGAGTTGGCCAAGAAGTCATACAATGTATCTTAGAAGGATCAGCTACAACCCCTTGAGATGTGATGATGTTGCCAAAATATTCCAATTCAGTTTGTGCAAAATAGCATTGAGAAAGTTTGGCATGTAACTGGTGTTGTCTCAATACATAAAGAACTTGTTGGAGGTGTTGAAGATGAGATTCCATGTCAGGGATATAAATAAGAATGTCATCAAAGAAGACCAAAACAAATTTTCTCAAAAATGGTTTGAAGATATCATTCATTAGGGCCTGAAAAGTGGTAGGTGCATTAGTGAGGCCAAATGGCATGACAAGAAATTGATAATGGTCTAAATGAGATCTAAATGCTGTCTTTGGATTGTCATGGGGAAAAAGTCTGATTTGATGATACCCTGACCTGAGATCAATCTTAGTGAAAACTGCAGCACCATGTACCTCATCCAAAAGTTCATCAAATATAGGAATGAGAAATTTATCCTTAATTGTGATATCATTTAATCTTCTATAATCAACAAAATCTCCATCTATTGTCCTTTTTCTTGACCAATAAAATGGGAGAGGAAAATGGACTATGACTTAGCTGAATTATGCCTTGATATAACATTTCTTGAATCAAGTCCTCAATGACAGACTTCTGAACATAATGGCACCTATAAGGCCTTTGGTTAACTGGAATGGAATTGGGTTTGAAAAGAATAGTGTGGTCAAGACTTCTATGAGGTGGCAGTGTTGAAGGTTCGTCAAAAACATCATGAAAGTCTTGCAACAAGTCAGTAATTTCTGGTGGAGGTGGTAAAGAAGAGGGTGCATCAGAGATGGAGCATAATTGTGCACAAAGTCCATGTGGGTTCTTCTGAAAGAATTTATGGACCTCTTTGTTACTGATGGGATTAAGGAGTGGAGAGTTAGAAAGACCAATAAGATTAATTTCAGTACCCTGATGCATGAACGAAACTGTCAAAGTAGTGAAGTTAAAAAGTACATTACCCAATTGTCTTAGCCAGTCAGCACCAAGTACTGTATCACAACCACCTAAAGGCAACAACCTCAAATCTGCAAAGAAAGAATGAACCTGCTGTTTAAGGGTGAAAACAGTTTCTGCTGGTTTCGGTAATTTCGTGTGATGTGAGTGAGAAACACATATAAACCCTAAACAATGTACTGCAAAAGAGTACTTTAGATTCGAGAGATCAATCTGTACAAGTCCGGCCTAAACCAAGAAATGGACATTCCAGACTTGTTTCGATCACAAAGTGGAGGAGAAGGGTTGGTTATCGGGAGGGAAGCGAAGAGAGTGTTGAGACCAGAATAGTTGATTCTGGAAGAGTAGTTGTTTAGTGACTTGTATCAGAAAGTGGGAAGCTAACAGATGGGAAAGCTAGCAAACGTTTTCTGATTGTTGTATACTCCTGACAAGAACTTGTTGTTCGGTGGAAATACGTAATGTCTATTTATACAAGTTGAAGTGAAACGTACTCTGGTCTCATTAAGAAATAGAAAACGGGTGAGTAAATGAGAAGAGGTGGTAACCGATAACGCTTGGAATTGATGTTCCATGAAAGAAAGCGTTTCACCATTACTCCCTGTATTTACTAACCACCTCATCCTTATGACACTTTCTAATAACGAGCGTAGTGTACACCACACGATGTAAACCGCCAAACAAATATCCAATGAGCATCCCCCATTTTGTGACATGTGTTGATGTCTCGAGTGTTTTCGTGGAAAACATGTAGCATGTTGTTGTTGTCTGGAAAGTTGAGCTTGGGAGACTTGCCGGCTCGGTGGTGACCTTCAACGGTCGATATTTTGCATCTTAATAGGAAGGTAGTCGTTGATTATTGCAACCTTTCGTTTGGTAGCCAGTGGCATGAAAGTATGATCAATATGGCTTTAATATGTCCCAGTTTAGGCGCGACCAAACTAGGGCCAAAGGTTATCATGCGTTAGCTGGTAACCTTGGACGGCTAAGATCTGCATCTTAGATGAAAAAATGTCGTTGATTGTTGTAGGCCTTCGTTTTGGTAGAAGCATAGGGAAGGCCGGCATGGTATGGAGCGGCAAGGTGTTTGGCATGAAATTGGCACATGTGGCATGGCATGCCTTGGCGCGGTTTGGCGTGGCCAAAACTAGGGTTTTGGGCCAAAGGTTACATTCTTTGTTTGGCGACCTTAGACAGCTAGGATTTACATCTAGGATGGAAGGGTGGCCGTTGATCGTCGCACGCCTTCGTTTTGGTAGTCGCAAGGGGAAGGCCGGCATGGTATGGCGTGGCAAGGTGGTTTGCATGCCATTGGCACATGTGGCATGGCATTCCTTGGCGCGGTTTGGCGTGTCCAGAACTAGGGTTTTGGGCCAAAGGTTACCATGTGTTGTTTGGCGACCTTGGACGGCTAGGATTTGCATCTAGGATGGAAGGGTGGCCGTTGATCGTCGCACGCCTTCGTTTTGGTATCCGCATAGGAAAGGCTGGCATGGTGTGGCGCGGCAAGGTGGTTGGCATGTCATTGGCACATGTGACATGGCATGCCTTGACGCGGTTTGACGTGGCCAAAACTAGGGTTTTGGGCCAAAGGTTACCATGCGTTGTTTGGCGACCTTGGACGGCTAGGATTTGCATCCATGATGGAAAGGTGGTCGTTGATCGTCGCACGCCTTCGTTTTGGTAGCCACATGGGGAAGGTCGGCATGATATGGCGCGTCAAGGTGGTTGGCATGCCATTAGCACATGTGGCATGGAATGCCTTGGCGCGGTTTGGCTTTGCCAAAACTAGGATTTTCGGCCAAAGGTGATCATGCGTTGTTTGGCGATATTGGACGGCTAGGATTTGCATCTAGGATGGAAGGGTGTCCGTTGATCGTCGCACGCCTTCGTTTTGGTAGCCGCATAGGGAGGGCTGGCGTGGTGGGGCCAAGGCCAATGGCGCGGATGGCTTGGCATAGTGGGGCCAAGGGTTTGGTACGGACGGCTTTGCATGGTGGGACCAAGGCAAGGTGCGGTTGGCTTGGCTTGGTGGGGCCAAGGATTTTGCATTTCATTGGCGCATAGTGCGGCTAGCATGGTTGTGGCCAAGGCAAGGCGCGGTTGGCTTGGAATGGTGGGGCCAAGTGTTTGGCATGCCATTGGCGCATGGTATGGCTAGCATGGTTGGGGCCAAGGCAAGGTGCGGTTGGCTTGGCATGGTGGGTCCAAGGGTTTGGCATGCCATTGGCGCATGGTGCGGCTAGCATGGTTGGCATGCCTTGGCGCGGTAGTGGCTGGCATGGTTTTCCAATGACACAATGGTGCGGCTGGCATGGTTGGCATGCCATGGCACAGTGGTGCAGATGTCATGGTTGGTGATGTGATTTGTAGATAGCGGTAAAACTGGATTCTCAGACTTGTGAAGGATATTAATTAGACTTAAATTCTAATATTAAAATAGAAAACTCACTAAAAATTATAGAAAACTCAATCAAGGTTGATATCAATATTCAAAGAACGCTAAGGCTAAGATTCCACTATTTTCCAAATTCAAAATGATTTAATCTAATATTTATATTCATGCAATTTTTTTCGTTCAATTTGATTCTAAACTATTGCAACAAGTAGATTCTCAAAATAACAAGTGTAAATCCGAAGCATAGAACATCAAAAACCTAGGTCCAAGCATGCTCTATCAAAAGAAATAACGATTGCTTAACAAAAATCATTCAAACAATTTTCACTCAAGGCAAAACTATCATAAAAATAATTGCGATAAATAAATAAATAAGAATATACCACTTTTGTTGGAAAAATAGCTTCCTTTATCGCCTTAGCAATGGGGTTTCGCTCCTCATATTAATCACTTGATCAAAATACATGTTTGTTGCTCAAAAGTTGACTAAAAGAGTGAAAGGTGTAAAGCAGCTGATTTGCAATAGCGTAAAAGTGTTACAGATCTCTGGTACAAAGAGGAACAATGATTACTGTTGTATATAGACGTTACTTATCTTCTGCTGTTGGACAACGACAGTTTTCTGCGACAGTTGCTTGTGCGTCAATGTTCTTCGTGTTCTTCCTCTTCAGCAGCAGTAACAGCAGAAACAGAGTTTGATAAAATCCTGATTTCTTCTTCTCTGGCTCTCCTCAGGTCCCCAAATTCTTGAAACCCCTTCTATATGACCCAAACAATCTATTTATATCAAAAACACCGATTAAATCTCTCCCAAATCTTCCAAAATCTCTTCTCCTCTCTTCACGGCAAAGTTGTGGCAATTTCTTGTTTTCAAATTTCTATGCGTTTCTGAGCTTTCCTTTTTATTCTAAACTCTTCCTTAGATAGATACAAATCTTTGGGAAGGTTTACAGCACTTTAGTCTCTCTAAAATTCCCTGAAACAGGTCACACACGTGACTTTCCATATTTTCTGTTGTGATAAAAAAATCCGTCGATTGAGCCCAGTCTAATCGATTTCAACACCCATATCAGATTCCTAGACCCATAAGGAGTCTATCCTATGAAAATCAGAGGTTTAATCGACCTCAAACTCCTCCAAATCAGGAACCCTAAATCTGCCAGAAACTGCCAAGATATTTCCCGCCAAAACTTGGTTTTTGAAATGTTGAAGATGGTTTCCCCTTATCCATGGTAAGGGTGCGATTAGCAGCTGTCTGAAAATGGGATGCCCTTTAGTAATTAGGTTACCTCTTATCCAAAGTGAGAGTCCGAATAGCAAATGTCCTCCGGGTGCTTTCCGACAACTTTTCGAGCCAATTTTTTCCAAAAATGTTTATTGGCCAAAAATACCTACAAATAAATAAAAAACCATAATAAGTACAAAAATGAGCCCTAACAATATATAGAATCGAGACAAATCGAACACAAAAATGTGTGTATCAAATACCCCCAAACCTATTATTTGCTAGTCCTCGAGCAAAAATAAAATAGAAATAAAATCCTAACTCACTGTCGCAAGCATCGTCGATTGCATTTAGCGTATGCAATAATCCTTTAAACCCCTAAGTGTCCCTAGTGGCGGAGTGTTGTCTCCGGAGGGCTTACCAAAGGTATACCCACAAAACCTTTATATTCCAGACCCTATCTATCTACACAGAACCTTGAAAGCACTAAAGAATCTCCTTGGTTGGCATACTTATTGACTACAGGGGGAAGTACCCTGACGCGAAATTCCAATTGTTGTACACGAGTTCGCACTCAAGCATACTAAAATTCATATATAAGTGACAGAGCTCTACTCAAATAGTCGCACTATGGATATCAATATCCGGAGTCAAAATTAATCACATGGATAGATTAAAAAGATGGATATAGAGAAAAACATAGATGGTTTTGGTGTTTACTAGGTGAATGGTATTTCTCATATCTGTCTGAAGGCCTCCGCCAAAATCAACCTATCCTAATGGACTGAGATACTGGTCTGACTAATATCAACACACTGGCATATACAAGGGAACCAGTGATTGATAATACTAACTCTAGGTCAACACACTGGCATATACAAGGGTTCCAGTGGTCGACTTTATTGAATTTATTCCAGTTGGTCTGATGATCTGGTCTCAATTTCTCTCTTTTTCTCTTTCTTTTTTTTTTTCTTTTTCTTTCCTCTTTTTTTTTTTTGTATCTCAATCACTCTAATTCACCCTAACATTGGTAACAACTTGAATCGTGAGCCCCACCTAATCACTTAGAGAGACATAGTTTAAAAACAAAACAAAATAAAAATAGAAGTGAAAAGGACTCAACGAGATATGGTGAAACTATCATGTTATTTATAACACCTGAGCTCTTTGCTTTTATGAATAGACTCTTTAGATGTTTCCATCTAGTCAAATTGGTTCCTCAACTCCTATAACCAAAATGCTTCCATCCACTTAGATTGGTTAGTGCCATCCTTGATAGGGATAAATTTCTAGGCTCTGGAGTTTATTTATTGCAACAAAAAGGTAACAAAAAGTTCTACCCCACACCCAAACTTAAATCTAACATTGTCCTCAATGTTTCTAATTAAAGAACAGTACCAAAAATATAAGTAACATGAGGAAATAGTAAAGAGAGAAGTCGGAAAGATAGTACATGGGTGAAGTGTAACCAAAAACCTACAAAAATGTTATACAACATACAAAATCGCCTCTATGGTCAATCAAGGTAAACAGGGTCCTCCAAAGGGACCTCCTCAACATCACCTGTAGGAAAAGGCTCTAAAAAGGGCTTCAATCGCTGACCGTTAACCTTCGAAGAACTACTACCATCTGGTGTCTCAATCTCAACAGCGCCATGAGGAAAAACAGTATGGACCACAAAAGGGCCGGTCCACCGAGAACGCAACTTCCCGGGGAATAGATGCAAACGAGTATCATACAGAAGAAATTTTTGACCTGGAGAAAATGACTTTAGTAAAATATTCCTATCATGCACAAGTTTCATTTTGTTCTTATACTCCTTAGCACTCTCGTATGCATCTCTACGAATCTCGTCCAACTCATTGAGCTGGAGCTTTCTTTGAGCTCCTGCCTTGTCAAGTGAAAAGTTTAAGTTCTTAATAGCCCAATAGGCTCTATGCTCTAACTCAACAGGCAGGTGACATGCCTTGCCAAATACTAAACGATAAGGTGACATTTCAATGGGTGTCTTAAACGCAGTACGGTAAGCCCATAAGGCATCAGTAAGCCTCGACGACCAGTCTTTCCTGTTTGGATTAACTGTTTCTCTAGAATACGTTTAATTTCCATATTGGAAACCTCTACCTGACCACTAGTCTGAGGGTGATATGGGGTTGCTACTTTATGGGTAATACCGTATTGTTTCATTAAAAGAGCAAACGGTCTATTACAAAAGTGTGAACCTCCATCACTAATTATAGCTCGCGGCGTACCAAAACGTGTAAGTATATTCTCTTTTAAAAACTGGACTACGACCCCGTGGTCATTTGTTTTACACGGAACCGCCTCAACCCACTTAGACACATAGTTTACAGCGACAAGTATGTAAAGATAACCAAATGAAATAGGAAATGGACCCATAAAATCAATGCCCCACACATCAAAGACCTCAATCACTAAAATAGGGTTCAAAGGCATCATATTTCTACGGGAAATGGTTCCTAACTTCTGGCAACGCTCACAAGAAACACAATGACTATGGGAATATTTAAACAACGAAGGCCAGTAAAATCCACACTGCAAAATCTTAGCAGCAGTCTTCTTAGCACTAAAATGACCCCCACATGCATGTTCATGACAAAAGGAGATAATACTAGACTGGTCACTCTCCGATACACACCTCCTAATAATCTGGTCCGGACAATACTTAAACAGATAAGGATCATCCCAAAAGAAATGCTTAACCTCGTCTAAAAACCTAGAACGATCTTGTTTACCCCAATGTTGAGGGGTTCGACCAGTAACAAGATAATTCACTATATTTTCATACCAAGGTGATTGGGAAACAGAGAACAGTTGTTCATCAGGAAAGCTATCCCTTATAGGAAGGGAATTATTAGGGGAACTAACAACTAGCCTAGACAAGTGGTCTGCTACTACATTCTCTGCACCCCTTTTGTCTCTAATGTCTGGAAAAAATTCTTGTAACAAAAGGATCCATCTAATCAATCTAGGTTTGGTATCCTTCTTAGACAAAAGGTATTTCAAAGCAACATGATCAGTATAGATTACGATCTTAGAACCTAATAAATAGGATCTAAACTTATCCAAGGCAAACACGGTGGCTAGCAATTCCTTCTCGGTAGTTGTATAGTTCATTTGGGCATCATTCAGAGTTTTGCTAGCATAGTAAATAACATGGAGTAATTTGTTCTCTCGCTGACCTAGCACAACGCCTATAGCATAATCTGAAGCATCACACATAATTTCAAAGGGTAGGTTTCAGTTAGGTGCCTGGACTATCGTGGCAGTAGTGAGTAATGTTTTAAGATTCTCAAAAGCCTCTAAACAAGCATCATCAAAGAAAAACTTAACATCTTTTGCAAGCAAATTGCAAAGAGGTCTAAAAATCAAACTAAAATCCTTAATGAATCGATGGTAAAAACCTGCATGCCCTAAGAATGACCTAATATCTTTTACGGTTTTTGGGACCTGTAATGTCTTAATAAGGTCAACTTTGGATTTGTCTACCTCTATACCCTTTGAAGAAACGATGTGCCCTAAGACAATTCCTGATTCAACCATGAAATGGCATTTTTCCTAATTAAGCATTAAATTCTTTTCCTTACACCTAGTCAACACTAATGTCAAATGATGCAAGCACTCATCTAAATATGAACCAAACATTGAAAAATCATCCATAAAGACCTCTAAGAACCGTTCTACCATAACATAAAATATTCTCATCATACAACGCTGAAAAGTTTCAGGGGCAATATATAGCCCGAAAGGAATGCGTCTATACGCAAAGGTACCAAAGGGACAGGTAAAAGTGGTTTTCTCTTGGTCTTCTGGGGCAATAACGATTTGATTATAACCGGAGTAGCCATCTAAGAAGCAATAGTGACTATGTCCAGCTAATCGCTCTAGCATTTGGTCGATAAAAGGAAGGGGAAAGTGATCCTTCCTTGTGACCTTGTTCAATTTCCTATAGTCAATACACACACGCTATCTGGTGGTCACTCGGGTTGGGATTAATTCATTATTATCATTCTGGACTACAGTGATACCTGATTTCTTGGGGGCAACCTGAACAGGGCTGACCCACTTACTGTCTGAAATTGGGTAAATAATACCCGCATCTAACAACTTAAGCACCTCTTTTCGAACTACCTCTTTCATGTTAGGGTTCAGTCGACGTTGCATCTCCCTAGAAGGTTTGGAGTCCTCCTTTAAATGGATCTGATGCATACACACAGTAGGACTTATACCCTTAATGTCTGTTATAGTCCACCCTAAAGCTTCCTTATTGTCTTGAAGTACATTTACTAGCCTACTTTCTTGATCACTATCCAAATCGGAAGTTAAAATCACAGGTAAATTCTCAGATGGGCCTAAAAACATACTTTAGAATATCGGGTATTGGTTTAAGGTCCAACTTTGGGGGCTCTTCTAAAGAAGGAATTAGGGTAGTCTCAGAAACTGGTAACGGTTCGAACCTAGATTTCCATCTATTAGTGTCTAACACAGGGTTAGAATCTAGTAGAGAATTCACATGTTCAATAGTGTTATCGTCGTCAAAATCTAAACCAAAATGGGATAGAAAACTTTCTAATGGGTCTTCAGACAAAATGTTTGGTAATGACTCATGAACTAAGGCTTCTATCATGTTCACCTCTTCAACACATGTGTCATCTAGCTCATGAGGTTGCTTACTGACATTAAAAATGTTCATCTCCATAGTCATATTACCAAAAGATAAACTCAGCACACCATTTCAACAGTTAATGATCGCATTATACGTAGCTAAAAATGGGCGACCTAAAATCACAGGTATTTGGTTCTCTTGATCAGGGAAAGGTTGGGTATCTAGGACCACGAAATCCACTGGATAAATAAACTTGTCGACCTCAGTAAGAACATCCTCGATAACACCTCGAGGGATTTTAACAGACCTATCAGCTAACTGCAGTGTCATCTGAGTAGGTTTTATTTCACCAAGTCCTAGCTGTAAGTATACATGGAATGGCAGTAAGTTCACACTGGCTCCTAAGTCAAGTAAATCTTTTTCTACCCGGAAGTTACCTATTGTGCAAGCAATGGTAGGAGAACCTGGGTTTTTTTACTTTGGAGTTGTGGTGTTCTGAATGATTGAACTTACGTGACTAGCTAAAAAGGCTTTCTTATGGACGCTAAGTTTTCACTTTCGCGTACATATATCCTTAAGGAACTTGGCATAAGCAGGAATTTTCCTAATTGCATATAATAAAGGAAGGTTTATGGTAACTTTCTTAAAAACCTCCACTATGTCACTAAAGTTCGATTCCTTCTTTGTTGGTACTAATAGCTGAGGAAATGGGGCTCTGGGCATAAAATCAGACCTTTCAGGAACAGAATTCACATCATCAGAAACTTTATCAGTCTCTTCAGCTACTGGTCCTGAGAGGTGAGATTCTGAGGGGTGAACTATAGTATGTTCACTATCGGGCACGGTTACCTTATTGTCTACAACTCTACCACTCCTAAGGGTTTTAACAACATTCAATTGATTCGATGGTTTTGCACCTAATTCATGAACTCCTCTAGGGTTGGGTTGTGTTTGACTAGGAAACTTACCTTTTTCTCTCAAAGAATCACTTATCAGACCAACCTGGGTTTTTAACTCGGAAATAGCCTGACTATTTTCTTGTCCTATCCTGTTACTAGCTTGTAGACTCTGTTCTACGGATAACTGAAATTTTGCAGTTTGCTGAGTTAACAAGGCGAGAGATTCCTCTAAACTTAGGATTTTATTATCTGACTGATTCCGAAACTGAGCTAGTCCTGAAGGATTCTTAGTATAGCCAAAACCTGGGGGAGCATTAGAATTACTAAACTGACCTTGACTTTGGCCCTTAGACCACGAAAGGTTCGGATGGTTTCTCCAACCAGGATTATAGGTTTCTGAATATGGGTCAATATTTTAACGGTTATCAAATCTAGTGTTATTATAAAGAGCATTGTCTTGCTCTTCAATATTTTGTCCTTCCCAAAAAGGCTCCACTCTACCACTAGTCTGGCCCACTTCTAGGCCTCTAACCTTTTTCCTATAACAGCAATTTTGGCATCTGATTCATAGCCTCCTTCTACCCTATTAATGTTTCCTCTACTTAAAAGAATTGTTTTCTAGGGTGCCCTACTATTTTCTCATTGCTGGGTTTTTTCGGCGATTTCATTAAAAAATTCCATCGCTGCATCAACAGTTTGGTTTTCAAATCCACAAGTGCATAGAGACTCAACCATGGTCGTTGTGGAATAATCTAAACCCTCATAAAGGATCTGAACTAGCCTAACCTTTTCTAAACCATGATGAGGACACTGGGATAATAAATCATTGAACCTTTCCAAATACCTATATAAAGATTCTCCTTCTTGTTGTGAAAATGTGCATATTTGTGTCCTAATAGACGATGTTTTGTGCCTAGGGAAAAACTTATTGAAAAAGGCAGATGTAAGTTGTTCATATGTCTCAATTGACTCGGAGTCCAAACTATATAGCCACGACTTGGCCTTATCTTTCAGGGAAAATGGGAATAACCTAAGTTTCAAAGCATCATCATCTAAGCCTCTAATTCTTAGAGTACTACAAATTTCCTCAAAATCCCTAACATGGTAATAAGGGTTTTCATTTTCTTTCCCTAAAAAGATTGGGAGCATCTGTACGGTCCCAGGTTTCAGTTCATAGGGTGCCTCCGTTTCAGCTAACTTAATATACGAAGGACGAGTAGTCCTAGTTGGATTCAACAAAGCTTTCAAAGTTTCCATTTCTGGCATTATCGGAGCAACAAGAATTTTCTCCTCAGTCAAAGGGAGTTCAAAAAGTGACTCTTCAAAAGTCGGAATTTCTAGATTAAGGTAATTGAGACGCTTCGAACTACTAGGTTTTTCTTTAGCAAATCTACCTAGTGCGCCTCTTTTACGTTCAGGCATACAATAGAATTTTCTAAATTGGAAGGGTAAGCGAACAAAGATCCAGGCCGACTTAACCAAATCAAACCTATTGATTTCTAGCAAAAAAAAATCATGATGGCTCCACTTAGATTGTTTCTAGACCAGCTTCTTATCCTTCGAACGGGAATTCGTTACAATTTAAGCAAACCCCTCTGGAATCAATCCGAGTTAACGTAAGTTGAATAGAGGCGAGGGAAGATCGGTGGAGCTTTGATACCCAAGGCCTCACCGGTATTACAAGAACTTACAGAAACCGTCAAGAACTTCAAAGTATGCTTAAAAGAGTAACCAATATTTTTCGAATGACTTTTCTGTTAAGCTCGTTACCCTATCGGTCTCTTTCTAGTCAAAATTTTAGGCTTAGGTTCGCGTAGGTTACGTGTTCCTAAAGCGGGCAAGAAGAGAACGGTGATGAAATCCGAACCCTTATCTTGTATGGCCAGGCCTTTCCCTTTACTAGAAAAATAAATGTTCCTATTCATTCCTCAACATATATGCATACGAAGGAGTCCAGTAACTCGCTGACAGGGGATTCGCGAGTGTTTAGAATCTTACCTCCCGTTCCATACGGGGGATGAATCGGTTGTAGTCGACTCGGGCCACTGACTTTGATGTCTAGACAATATCGTAATTGTCCTCCTTCTCTGCAAACAGTTTATATCTAAAGTACCCTTCCGTAGGGTAATAAAAAAAATAATGTCCCAAAGTCCAAAAGTCCAAAAGTCCAAAAAAAGTAAAGAAAAATTACAAAAATAATAAACCCTAATACAATTTTTTTTTCTAAAAGAAAATAAACAAACCCTAAATTAAAATTGTCTAAAATAAAATTGTCTTCTTTTCTGTTCTTTTTGCTTTAATCTTTAGCTCCAAGTCTTTATGAAATCACCAAACTCTTTGGCTCAATTTTCTTTATGATCCAGAACCTGTAGACACAAGATAAATACCCAAAAACATAAAAAAGGACAAAAATAATAAATAAATAAATAAATAAATAAAAATAAATAAATAAAAATAAATAAATAAAAATAAATAAACCTAAAACCCTAAAAATAAGTCCGCGTCGGCGGCGCTAAAAATTGATGTGATTTTTAGATAGTGGTAAAAGTGGTTCGATTCTCAGACTTGTGAAGGATATTAATTAGACTTAAATTCTAATATTAAAATAGAAAACTCACTAAAAATTATAGCAAACTCAATCAAGATTGATATCAATATTAAAAGAACACTATGGCTAAGATTCCACTATTTTCCAAATTCAAAGTGATTTAATCCAATATTTATATTCATGCAATTTTTTTCGTTCAATATGATTCTAAACTATTGCAACAAGTAGATTCTCAAAATAACAAATGTAAATCCGAAGCATAGAACATCAAAAACTTAGGTCCAAGCATGCTCTATCAAAAGAAATAACAATTGCTTAACAAGAATCATTCAAACAATTTTCACTCAAGGAAAAACAATCATAAAAATAATTGCGATAAATAAATAAATAAGAATATACCACTTTTTGTTGGAAAATAGCTTCCTTTATCGCCTCAGCAATGGGGTTTAGCTCCTCATATTAATCACTTGCTCAAAATACATGTTTGTTGCTCAAAAGTTGATTAAAAGAGTGAAAGGTGTAAAGCAGCTGATTTGCAACAGTGAAAAATTGTTACAGATCTCTGATACAAAGAGGAATAATGATTAATGTAATATATAAATGTTACTTATCTTCTGCTGTTGAACAACGACAGTTTGATAAAACTCTGATTTCTTCTTCTCTGGCTCTCCTCAGGTCCCCAAACTCTCGACACCCCTTCTATATGACCCAAACAATCTATCTATCAAAAATACCGATTAAATCTCTTGCAAATCTTCCAAAATCTCTTCTCCTCTCTTCACGGCAAAGTTGCGGCAATTTCTTGTTTTAGAATTTCTACGCATTTCTGAGCTTTCCTTTTTATTCTAAACTCTTCCTTAGATAGATACAAATCTTTGGGAAGGTTTACAGCACTTTAATCTCTCTAAAATTCCCTAAAACAGGTCACACACGTGACTTTCCATATTTTCTGTTGTGATAAAAAATCCGTCGATTGAGCCCAGTCTAATAGATTTCAACACCCATATCATATTCCTAGACACATAAGGAGTCTATCCTATGAAAATCAGAGGTTTAATCGACCTCAAACTCCTCCAAATCAGGAACCCTAAATCTGCCAGAAACTGCCAAGATATTTCCCGCCAAAACTTGGTTTTTGAAATGTTGAAGATGGTTGCCCATTATCCAAGGTAAGGGTGCGATTAGCAGCTGCCTGGAAATGGGATGCCCCTTAGTAATTAGATTACCCCTTATCCAAAGTGAGAGTCCGAATAACAAATGTCCTCCGGGTGCTTTCCGACAACTTTTCGAGCCAATTTTTTCCAAAAATATTTATTGGCCAAAAATACCTACAAATAAATAAAACACCATAATAAGTACAAAAATGAGCCCTAACAATATATAGAATCAAGACAAATCGGAAGGAAAATGTGTCTATCAGTTGGCATGCCTTGGCGCGGAAATGTGGCTGGCATGGTTTGCCATTGGCACAGTGGTGCGGCTGGCATGGTTGGCATGCCTTCGCGCGGTAGCATGAGAATTAGGGTTTGGTATGTACGAAGATGATGTTGGTCAATACTAAGGGTTCTGTCGTGGAACATGACACATGTATATAAAAAAAAGATATGCTGATAATTCTTACGTAGGTATGTTGAATGATTCAATAAATACGCTAGTGGTTGTAGTGACGTCATTTCAGATGTAAGGTTTTATGATTTTAACCCTAAGCTAAAAAGCACCATCAACACCTGCATGGACCAGTTTAAAGCCTTGCAAATGCCAGAACTGGCTGTTTTATCTCAATTATCTGCAGTGACAGCCATCTGAGGAGTAGGATGTATACTGCAGTGTAATTTGTGAGCCAGAGAGGAATCAATAAAACTATGGGTACTACCTGTATCAATGAGAATAGAGATAAAATTTTTGTTAAGAAACCCGGGGATTCTAATTGTTTCACCAGTATGAGTACCAGTAAGAGCATGGAGAGAAATCTCAATATCACTGTCCACTAGAGAGTCATGGTCATCTTCTTTTAACATTTCTTCCTCAGTAGTGGACTCAGGAACACTCTCCTCTGCAACTATCCATAATAGCTGTTGTTTTTTACATACATGACCTTGTCTATACACTTCATCACAATTATAGGAAAGTCCTTGGGCTTTTATGATTTTGAGTTGCTCAGGGGTAAGCCTTTTATTGGGAGGGTGGGTGAGGTTTGGCTTAGGGGCAAGAGTTGGAGGTGGTGGTTTGGGGTTTGAGGGAGGGATGTCCAATACCTTTAGTAGAAAACTAGACTGGTGATTTTGGCTTACCGATGGAAAAAGAATTGGAGAAAAATTTTGTGGTGGGTCTTGAATTTTTTTGTTCGTTAAGTAAGGATTATTCTTGCAATCTTGCTAGAGAGAAAGCTCTCATGAGAGTAGTGGGGTTAAACATGAGAACATTATGTTGGATTTCTTCCTTAAGGCACTTCACCAAATTTAGTGATTAGCAACAGTATCTGGAAGTTGCAAAGTGGGGTCGCAACAGTTCTCCTCTGTTACGAAAGTCGAAGTTGCAGAGGTCGCAACAGTTGGAGCTGCTGCAACATATAATAGTCGCAACTGATTCAAACAGATGCGAAACTGGAATTTAGCAACAGATAGAAGAAGTTGCGAATGTTTTGCAACATCATAAAAATAGTGGTCTTGACCGGTCAAAACCAGGTCAATTTAGAGTTCTCTGTGACAAAGTCAAATTACCCCTTTTTATTTAGAAATCAAATTAATCCAACAGTGATAGAGTTCATCACCATGAAGTAAGAAAAACATCAAAAAGAAAAAATATCAAATGAAGGATTGTCATTTGGATATACCTATGAATTCAGTATCATACCAAGGTAATCTTACAAAAATGATTTGAAGTAAAAAGAACTCTCACATTGGCTATCCTTCTGAGAAAATGAAAACTGTATGGTACTTGGCTCTTTTGAGATAAGTCTGGTCATCTGGGGTTGTTGCAGCTTCGTTGTAAGTTGACAACTTTAACCACGGCTTTCAATTGCTCTAACTTGTAAGCTGGATTGGTTTTAGCATTTTGAGCAATTGTCTAGCAGTAAAAATAAGTTGGTTTTAAATCAACAATAGCTATAGTGAGAACTGTAAGAACTCTCACTTATAGATTTATTTTTGGAAACATCATCTTAGCATGATATTTGCACTAATAGACAACTAAAAAGAAAAGAAACCACAGCTCATGTAAGGCACTTGGGGACTCAATAGGACACTGCCTGGACGATATTCAATGTACAGAGTAAAACTGTCTAGCAATTACAACTATATGTCCTAGCAAAAAGTTTAACTCAAAGGATGACATTCCAGATATCTTACCTTCTAGGAAAACGACGGATAACAGCATCTTCAAGGTCAAATGGTCTGTTGGTGTCACCAAGAACAAGGATTCATTGGGTGTATTTCGGCCTCAGTCCATCCCAAGCTTCCATAAACTCATTTCTCATTCTTCTAGTTGCCTCATGTTCAGAGCCACCACCTCGAGCACCAAGCAAACTGTCAACCTATACCAACAAAATTCAGGAAAGTAAACACGGTGTATGGGAATATGCACAAATTAATGAGATCATTCTTTCCATAAGGTTTCAAAGTCCTTACCTCATTGAAAAGTATAATTACATTGGCAAGCTTGCTAGTAAAAAAGAAAAGAGCCTTGGTAATTTTTCAGCATTTCTAAACCACTGATTCAACATTCAAAAAGGAAAAAGGAATTAGAACATTCAAGAGCTATGCTGATGCTTTATATGGTTATAATGGTGAATTGTATTGGTTATAGATTAGCACACTGTATTTAAAGAAAGCAGAATATAGAAGATTCATGGTGGGAAATTTTAGCATGAACACAAACCTGGTACGCCAACTATCGCGTGCGACACAAAATTAGAGCAGCAACTTGTCCAGCAACAGGCTCAATTTGTAACCAATACGGGAAAATAAGAAATTAAAACCTTTGGAGACTGGGATGAACTTTAATGCCACCATTAAATGTCATGGTTAATTATTGCTAACCTGGTTAAGAACATCCGAGTCAGAAGCAGATGAGACAACCGTAACTTCAAGCCCTTTCGTACCAATCGACCTGCTCTGCCAACCTGCAGAAAGAAATAGATTGTACTAAGTTTAATTGTACCCAGGTCAAGTACAAAGGCACAAAGAAGAAACAAGAGCTCAGCAACGAACCCTATGAAAGTAAGTATCAGCAGAATCAGGCATATCATAATTGATCACAATGTTGACGCGTTCAATATCTATTCCTCTACCAACCAAATCCGTTTCGACGAGAATCCTCTTATGCCCCTCCTTGAAACCTTTATATCGAGTCAACCTATGAAATACTTAAATTAAAAAAAAAAATCATATTCCAGGCAACAAAATGATGACAAAGTAACAAGATGCAGATTCACCAAGGCACTTGCACCTTCACGTATACACATCAAAGTAACAAGATCAAAAGTCAAAAAAAATTAAATCTAAGAAAGAAGAGAATGCATCCCTTTCTTCCTGAGATATTCCAGAATGAATGCAAATTGATGGGAAGTTGCACTCCACATGTAACTTGCCAAGTTAAGCCGCTCTTTCTCACACTTTTGACAAATATAACAACTTGATTGAAATCCTACGCATCTAGTAGATCATTCAACTTGCGATTTTTCTCCAACTTGGTCAATTTATGTAGTGCTGAGCGAAACGGAAAAATAATTAAGGAAAATGTGGACATACGTACAAAATACCTAGCGAACAAATGTTAGATAATTAATACCTACACGAGCCCGTGTAGAGTCAAATTGACCTCATTGTCAACACATATTTCCATTGTCTGCAAGTAAAATGTCAGATCAAAACAAATTAGGCCTTCCCTTCATGATAACTGAACCAAGATATGCGTGAACAACTCCCCAGAACATAGGATCCGCAAATACTTTGTCCTGTATAAAATTCACTCACTGCCTACACTACATTGAACTCTGTTATACACCCCTTCAAGCTGAAGTCAACTATAACCAATGGATGACATGGTAAAAGCAGCGACAAACTACCCAAGATAAAAGTTTTAAAGAACGAAATAATCATGACCCAACGAAAGTTGTATCCTAAAAGATGCTAGATTACAGGGTCAAGGAAAAGGTCCACATGTACCAAACACATTATCCCAAAAGCTTCCAGAAGCTAGCCGGAACACAATGCATGAAGTAGAGTGCACTGCTGAACACTTTCGAGATCTTTCTGTCTGATATAATCTAATACAAAGAACTGGTCTCAAAAAACAACTTCAGAAATTGAGGGGTACTGGCAACAGGACATACATCTTGCATAAATTTCTTGCAGACATGATGAATTTCCTTGCTGAGTGTAGCTGAAAACATCTTGACTTGCTTATCATGAGGTGTCATCTTGAAGATCTTCTGTACATCTTTTCGCATGTCTACACAATTTACAGAACAGTGAGATAACCTTTGAAAATATAAACATATAGACAATAAACTGATTATTGGCATATAAGCAATCAAGAAAACAGATACATAGGTTTGGACCAAAAGCTGCTATAGTCTGAGTATTTCAGGCTTGACTATTCGCAAAGAACAATACCAAGAGACTCCAGCATTTTATCACATTCATCAAGGATGAAGTTCCTAACAATCTTCAATGCAAGGTCCTTTTCCCTAGCAAATGCAAGTATCCTCCCTGGAATACCCACAATAACATGAGGGCACTCGTTTTCCAATTTGCTTGTGGGTCTTGATATTAACACCACCAAAAAACACGAGCATCAACAAAAAATGGTCAAATTCTTCATTAACTAGAACAGCAGAAGAAAAGAAGGTTTGTGATACGGAAGTTCAGTATGAACACAAACCTGGTAAGCCGACTCTCGCGTGTGACACAAAATTAGAGCAGCAACTTGTCCAGCGACAGTCTCAATTTGGTGCAATGTCGAAAGAACAAAGACAACATATTTTCCCATCCCAGATTTTTCTTGACTGATAACATCCGTACCCAAAATAGCGTGTTGAACTGATTGAGAACCAAAAGGTAAATTGTAGCAGAGAACCTCAGTGAGTAAGAAATGATCTTTGAGAACTCAAATAGAAATACTAACCAATAAATTTTTGCCCCCAAAACCAGGAGTGCAGAACTAGCGTTTTTTACCTGCAAGTCAAACAACATACCTCAGAGTAATGAAATAAAACTACAACCTAAGTAAAACACATTCCCCGTAGCACCTACTTAATTTCGAGAATCAACATGACTATATAAAAACTATCCAACTGAACCATATCTAAATACAGAACTTGATAAGGGAAAATACACAAAACATAAAACAATCCAAGTAAAAAGAACTGCCTTCAGATGGATGCTCAAATCCCGAATCATCAATTTCTATAAGAAGCTCCGGCTTTAATAGAAAATCTTTGAATCCAGAAATGTGCATCCCAAACCCCCTGCACCATTCCAAATTATTCAAATTAGTCTCAAAATTTAGGGTTTCAAATTTAACACACTACAAGAGTTCAAAAATAAAAACAAAACAAAATCAATCTCAAAAAGACAAAAGCGCATAAATTTCATTCACAGGATTTCAACTCCTAGAAGGCCAAAATCATATCAAACGTTTAAAAGTTTTCAACTATCAAACATTTTCAACTTTATATAAAAATCTCGAAAGGCAAAAATTACGACAATGTGAACTTATCAAAATTTCCAAAAATATTTGTAGATCGAAGAAGATGGTTACAGATCGTTGAATATAATGCAAACACTGAGATCGAATCATGGTGGAACGAGGTTACCTCCATTGATATCAAATCATGGTGGAGAACGGCGCTGCTAGTTCAGTTCTGGGATTTGAGATTAGGGCTTGATTTGAGATTTGAAATCACTGAAATCAGTAACCATTCGACCATAATCTCGGAGAGATTAATTATTTGAGACTTCATGAGTTCTCCGAAATCATAGTAGTGGAACCCTAATAGTCAGAGAAGAGAAGAGAGAGGAAGAGAACGAGAGAGAAGAGGAGAGAACGAGAATGGAATGATTTCTTTCGATATTAATAGTCAGCCGAATCAGTTTTGAAATGAACGGGCTGAATAATCAACTAAACTGAGTCAGCTAAGACTGTGGACACCCACACTTGTAAGTCGCACGCGTACAACTTCAAACTGTTGCGAATCATAACAAGTAAAAACAGTTGCGAGTTTGGTAACTACTACAAGCTGTTGCAAATATTTTGCAACAGAAATTCGCAACACAAAATTCGTAAAAGGGACAAAGCTATTGCGAAATCTAGTTACTAATCATGGAAAATGGTGTAGTGAGGGCTCCAATAAAACTCATTACATAATATCTCTCTGTAAATTCAGGGTGGATGCTCATCATTAAAGATCTAGTAACCTCAAATTCATCAAAAAACTTATCTACTGTAGTGGTGTGAGCCAATTTATTAAACATACCCACAATGTTGTCATTAGATGGGTTTTCAAAATGAAAACAGGCTTGCTCAGCTAATTCGAACCAACATAAGATAGATCTATAAGTTTGTAAGTTAGAAATCCACCTCTCAGCTTTGCCATCCATGTGCATCACTGTCATATGCACCTTCTGAGATCTCCTCTCTGATATTATGAAAAATAAAAAATCTATCACACTTTTGAATCCACCTTTTTGGATTAGTTCCATCCAATCTTGGAAAGTCCAGCTTAGGAAATCGATTGTTAGCATTGAAAACTCGGTTCTCAGTGTGTTGATTAGAAAATGCTCCATTACTTTCTTCTGCTGGTGCCGCTATTGATTCTGCATGACCCATTTCTCTATTATTTAGAGTCTGTAATTGTAGAAGAACTTGATTAAGTTGTTCCTTCATATCTGAAACATCTTTATTCACCTTATCCAGATGAATTTTTCGTTTCTTCTGTGTATCCTGTAAATCCTTAGTAGCTTGAACTCCTTGTCCTCCCATGGTGCCAGGAAGGAACGAATCTGATACCAAATGTTAGGGTACCGACCCCAACTCGTCATAAGCCCATGGGTAGAACTAAACTCGAAAACCGGTTGACTAGATGAGGGAACCCATTGACTTATAAACTACCCAATTAAGCACAATCTAACCAATGCGGGACTAAGGTCCCAACATCCCACCACGCTTCCATACTCAACGTCGTCATTGGCCCACTCTATCGACACTGACCCGGCGGAAGACCTTTCCTTATAGCGTCTCCACTCGACTATCAGTATTCAATGCGGTGACAACTACGCCCATACATATATGCCCCTACACCTTAATCCAGACTATAGGTCACCCCTTCCATGGAGCGGGTATGGGTCGTGGTGGTTGGGTATGATACCAATTGTTCTGTAATGATCAAATTGAAACAATCAAAAGGCCGGAAATAGTAACTCTGATTCGAAAATCATCCTGAGAAAATATCAATATCTGGATAATAAAAACGGCCGCCTTCCTACACCATTAATAGGCTAATCCCTAATCAGGAAGGAGTAATCCGAACTCAACACGTGGTCGGATCCTAGCGGCTAAAATAAAGAGAAAATACAGTTTATAAGGCACCCAATGTTTAACTAAGTACACCCCTCACACACAAAGGCAACCACATGACAGTTTCATCCATTGTAGTTGGGTACAACAAGTCCCTACAACAATGTATTCTGCTTTGCAAGTTGAAGGAGACTGAGCTGTTTCTTGTTGTGCCACACAACTAAATTCTAACTAACATAAAAGCATCCTCCAAAAGAACTTTTTCGATCTTCCACACATCCTGCCCAATCAACATTTGAATAGGCAATATCTATTGAATATGATAAACCGTAGACAGGGTTCCTTTGACATATCGTAGGATTCTTTTTACAACTTTAAGATGTGACTCTTTTGTATTCACTTGAAACCTTGCGCAGCACCCCACAATGAAAGAAATATCTGGTCTGGTTGCAGTAAGGTACACAAACTTTCAATCATATTGGAACAATGCAGTTTCTGTTCAACAACTCTTTCATTTGGATCATATTGAAGCTTTCCAATGGTTGGCATTGATGTAACCATAGAAATTGCGTCTTTAAATTCAAACTTTTCAATCTCCATTAAAATAAAAAATACATACTTAATATCCATTTGAAAGAGTTTGATCTTAAGTTTACAGGAATAAGCAAGTAAAAGTCTAATAGATTTGAAACGAGCTACTAGAACAAAAGTTTCATAAATATATATACCTTCTATTTGCGAATATCCTTGAGCAACGACTCTGGCCTTGTTCCGAACAACAGTTCCATATTCGTCAAACTTATTTTTGAAGATCCATTTTGTACCAACAATGTTAACTCATTATGGTCTTGGCACTCCTTCCCATACTCCTTGTCTTTCAAGTTAATTGAGTTCCTCATCATTAATTTTACCCAAGAAGGATCCTCCAGAGTTTCTTCAACATTCTTCGGTTCCATGGATGAGAGAAAACAAGTATAATGCCATAAAATTTGAAGTTTTCCATGAGTCATTATCCTGGCACTTGCATCAGCGATGATATTCTCTTCAGAATGTATAAGATGTAAGGTTGTCAATGGGTCCGGGTCCTCCCGGATATCACTAGACCCGGACCCTACTTATAAAGGTCGTGTCCGGTTCCGGGTCCGGTTCATATATTTGTGGACCCAGAGCCGGACCTGTTTAAAGTACGGGGAACCCGTCGGTTCCGGGTACCCCTTGGGTATTAAAAAACCTATAAAGAAAATCTTAAAAACTTAATTTCTTTCTCTTTTTAACTTGAATCTACATTATTTTTATAAAAATTTATTATTCTTTTTTATTAATATACTAAATAAAGATTAAATGTAAGAAAAAAATGAGAAATGGAAAAAAAAATCAAAGGAGAAACTAGCAAAATACCTATAATTTTGCTACAAATATGAATAAAAGGATAATTAACCGGGTACCCATTACCCGTCGGGTCCTAAGTTGCTAATGGGTCCAACTTTAGGACCCAGAACCGGACCCGAATCTAGCGTGTCCGGTTCCGGTTCAAGGTAATGGGTACCCATTGACATCCATAAGATGTACCCACTTAGGAGGTTTGTGAATTTCATTTTCAATATTTTTTGGGATCTCAGCAACACTATGAGTATCATCTTTGTCATATGGATCACTTATTGTGGGAACGACAACAAGTTCTTCCTCACCGTGGTTTTCTTTAGATTTATCAACAGTTTCTGAAGGAGGTAACTCTGCAGTAACATGTTTATCTTGTCTAAAGTCACTAATGGCATCAATAATTACATTAATAGATTCCATCATAACCTTAGAACGAATATTATAAACTCTGAAAGCACGGCTATATGAAGCATACCCGAGGAATATTCTCTCATCCCTTTTGGAATCGAACTTTCCTCTATGTTCTTTGTCTTTAAAGATGTATCATTTGCTTCCAAAAACTCTTAGACAACCTAGATTAGGTTTTCTTCCATACCATAATCCATAAGGAATATTAAGGGTTTTTGATCTCAAATATACTCTATTTATGAGATAACATGCCGTGAAAACAGCGTCTCCCTAGAAAATGAATGCCAAGTTTTTGTTGTGAAACATTACTTTAGCCATTTACTGAATATTCATATTCTTTGTTTTTGCAACACCATTGGCTTGAGGAGTAATAAGAGTAGAGGATTGATGAGAGATTCCAAGATCGTTACAGTATTCGTAGACTTTTGTATTTTTGAATTCTATACCATGGTCGCTCCTTACTTTATGTTTGTGACCTTGTTCAATTTGGATTCCATAAGAGTATCATTTTTGTGTTTTAGTAAAGCAACCCCGGTGAAACAAGTATAGTCATTAGCCATTACTAATCCATATCTTTTAGCCTTATAACAATTTTTAATTCATTTAAGACATTTGTAATTTCTCCAACCATTAGCTTGTTTTGTTCAACATGTTCATCTAAATTTCGTGAAGAAAAAATTCTCTCTTGATTCACAAATTATTTCAAGTGGGAGGATGATGTCATCGTTGGTGTCGATACGTCTTCAGAATCTTCAGAGTAATACTTGTATGTCTCAAAATTTCTAGACTTCCTAGTCTAACCTAACGAAGTTGACTCTAGTGACTTATGAGTTTTGATACTAAAAAATAACAACCAACCTTGACATACTAACGTTTGGTGGGTTCAACCAAGCAGTGCTATAACATGGTCAATAATACAAGGCAAAAACCAAGAAAACTAAGCCTAGTCCGTATAGGACAAAGGCAATCTTATTGTTTACGTTTTAATGATACTACATGAATTTGCTTGGTAGTTGTTGTAGGTGAAGAGTATTTGTAAATACTATGATAGTTACTTTGTGATTTTTGGACATGCTCTAGTATTGTGAATTTTCCAAGGAGTAAATTGGCTCATACCACATTGTGGTAACTCGGAAAATTGTGTGGGATGATTGGTTAGTATCTGACTACCACTAGCATTGGTATTGGTCTCCTCACACTCGTTAAAGGAGTGTGTTCTAAGGTTAGCTAGAATCTCAAAAACCCTGGGGACATTCCGGAAATCTTCCAGGATGGTTGGCTAGCATTCGGGAATCAGGGACGGAGGCTTCCGTCCGAGTGTATGTAATGCCTTTGGATTTTTGTCCTCATAGTACTAAGGTGAAAATTACTTGTCATACTCAATTACGCTCGCCAAATTTTTGGATACGTCACTATGATCTCTGGGGATCCCTAGGTGTTATGCTATGGGATGTACACTTAAGATCTTGTGTTGAGATATTTTTTGGCATTTATTACTAAGTGGTATTGGACATTAGCATAGAAATCCAAGACGATATTCTCGGTAGTGTTGTGAATTATTTTAGGATCCCTTGGTATGCAGTATGATACATATGTTTAGAAGGTCATAATCATTGTTCACAACAACTTCAGAACCTTTGGGGAATTTTTCGTATTATGGTATCAGACACATGCTTAGAGAACACCAGTCAATGAAGCTTGTTCACAACCTCTTTTGTTGGGTGTAATATTGTAGCACCCGAACTTTTCGTGATGCTTATATATTCAGGGAATTTCGGCTCAGAACTGAAATTGTACCATTATAGTGCATCAAGCAAGTAACATGCTGAATAAAAGTTAAAATACATCACTATGGGTCATTTTGCAAGCTGTACAATGGCTTAGAACTGGATATGCATCATAATGATGCATCGTTATGCAATAAATTATCGTAGAAGAAGGCGGGTCTTGGTATATGGAAAACATCTTCCCAAAACGTGTATGTAGAAATGCGAGTAAGACAAAGGTGCATACGCGTAACTACATCACTGAGATGTGAAGCTTATCCGGTTATATGATGCAAAATAATCATTATCCCGGGTTGCTTATTCGAGAGAGATTCATGATGCGTATGAATCATTGTTGTAGGGTTTTTTTTATTGAGAATGCATCATTATCATGTATCACGAAGGAAAGATCAATAATGCACTATCTTGCGCATCGTTTTTGAAAGTCCCTTTGGCCTACGGAAACTAGGCTTTGCTTGGCTTTGGCATTGCAACAAGAGATGCCTTTAGTTGATAGTTCTGATATTTTGAACTATATGTGGAATGTACTTGATCCCTGCAATCTACGAAGGAGGATACGTAGGCAACTACAGTGCAACACACTTGTAGTCCAACACCTTATCACTCGTACAATCTAATTACGATATAATTTCAACACACTTAATGAGGTAGTTGTAGTCTATTCCTTGGATGCTCATACTTTATGTCAAGTTATTCGATGTAGGCGGGCACCAATTGTGAACTGAAGATGGTAAGGAAAGGAAGCTAACCAGATTGAAAATTAGGGAAATATTGCATAAGCCGCTTGCATCGTAGGAATGATGCACGGCAAGAATGACATATGTCTTGATGATGCATCATTGGCACGAGAAAAACTAGTGCATGCATCCAACTCATAGTCGAATCAAAGTAAGGACACAATAATAGGCTTGCAGGCCTGTATGAAAGTCCAAAGACACTACCTATGCTGGGGCACCGCTTACGAGATTGTGACGCATGAAATATGCATTACCATTAGCCTTTAAGGCTATGCACCCTTGAAGGAACAAGGGTAAGTTGGAATTTCCGGGTGAATTTTGAAGCTTTACGACCCAATCGCTTCTTTGAAGCTTTAAGAATGCCATGCTGAACCTAAATGTAAAAAACAAAGAATACAATTAACAGTTGTCATGGCATTCATAATTATATACAGTAAAAGCTCCATACATTAATAGTCACGGAATTATTAATATATGAAGTTCACTAATACAGAGAGGTATACTAATTTATTTTTTTTACTTGTTCAATGGATGTAAATGCTATTGGATAATGTACACATATAATTATAATATTAATTAATACAAAAATACATGTATCTATCAATGAATTTGTAAGATTATTAAGATTTTTTTAATGTTTTTTGCAACTATAAGTATTACGTGTATGTATCTACGGATTTGTATGGCCAAAAATCTTTAAACATGCTTGACAAGTTGGAAATATTTTGTCTTTAACAAGAAGGTGTCCATGGTGATGAGGTCTCATACATCCGCAAGTTAAAAGATGTGATAACAACCCAGACAATTTCGTATTTTTCTCAAACAACTATATATATATATATATATATATATATATATATTGTGTTTATCTTACATTTTGATATAACAAAATTTAAGATTTTCCAATATAATGTCGATTATTAATATATGGAGGTAATTCCAAATGGCGGGACTATAAAAATCAATTAGAATATGAAGGTTATTACTATTTATAATTGATCCAAATTGGGACTACAATTTTATATAAATATTATTATATTAATATATGCAGTATGAATATATGGAGCATGAATATATGGAGTTTTTATTGTAATATCAACCAATGTAGTCAATTTCGGGTGTCGATCCGTCTCGGTTGGGACCGAGACACTGAGACAAGTATATCTCGAAGTCTTTGTTTTAAAATTTATACATATGATATGCATGCCAAGCACTTTATACACTATTTATAAGTTAAACTTGTACATATATAAGGAAACAATACCAACTTTTAATAAAAGCAAAAATAAAAATGAGGTTTTTCGGGTTTTTATTACTAAATTTTCATATGTAAAATTTGTCTCGAGAAGATCTCTGTCGCATCTCGGTTAAACCTCCATCGTCTTGGAGAGTTTCTTGTCAAATCATGTTTTTCCGAGTTCAACAGACTCATCTCGGCTATTGTCACACCTTGAAATTCCTCTTGCAAATTTCTGCGAAAGCGTAACTCGGCAGTACAGTTGTTCTGTGAATCAAGCTTCACCCACCTGCACTCCAGCCTTATAAGTTTGCACCAATGCAAGCAACCAACTCAGCAGTTCTACAGTGTAAGTTTTTTAGCCTTCTTTCAACTCCTCTAAACATCTCAAATGCATCCCATAATACATTCAAACATTACCATACATTTCCAACAACAATCATCCAACCAAGAACACTTAGAACATGACACAATCAACTCTTTTTATTGCATCAAAGGGAAGAAATACAAAACTTGACCACCTTACACAGACTTGTTCATCTTGAACCAAGCCATAGCCTTACAAAAACTCTCCTAATTTGAGTCTCACACTCTCCTATGTAAGCCGATTTTCCCATGCCTTGGGACTATTTATACATCAAATTTACTTGGACAAAACCGTGCACAACTGGGACATCCATCTGTCCCATAAAGAAGTTCTGAAACCGCCACCAACTGTGCTAACTGGCCAGTTTCTCTTCAAACTTGCGCCATCCTCCAGCACATGTTCTCTAGCAGTTATGAACCTTCTCACACGCTTATAAACTTGTTTTCAAACCGTTCTCTTTTGTCTCACGTCATTGGCATGTTTTTGAATCCTGTAACCAACTCCTAACCGTCACTTGAGCCGTATTGCGCCAATGTTGTGCTTTACTGAATCTTGACCTTCGTGTTACACAACTGTTGCGCTTTACTGAAACCTTCATATTGCACTCCTGTTGCGTTACAATAATTTCGACCACTTTGTTAGCTCAATCTGGTTAACTGGCGCCATATGCTTCACTTAGCCAGTTTGCTTGACAATATTAATTCTACTCTTGCATTACTAGCTTGTTTGCACTGTCCAAGCTTTGGACAGCCTTGAACTAATGCCACAGACCAGCTCTTGGCCTATTGTACCTTGTTGCGTCATCCTTAAGTTTAGGCCAACTCAATTTCACGGATATGCCTTAATGCCAACATCGTATGTTGCATCTGTCACTTTGGTCTTGCCTTGCCTTTCCCTCAATGAAGCCTCGTACTGTCGGCCAAAAAGCTTCATTACTTAGCCAAATGTCTTTACAGTATAGCACTACCTTGGCGCACCACTGGCCGTGCAGGGTCTTGCTTTCTCACCACTTAAATTCTCGACAAAGTCTCAGCCACCTCGGCCAAAATAGACCACATTCGTGTCTTGACCATTGACAATCTGCACGACACTAATCAATTAAGCAGTGCCAATTGTTGATTTGCAACCGACAGTACATATTTTGTTCGAGATGATCGACGATGAATTCGTGGAATTTTTTTTCTTTTCAAGCATAGGTGTGTAAAGTATCAGGATACCCCTTATCAGTAAAACCATAAATGGGAGAAACCAAATCAGCCCCAATTAAAATCGGCAGACCCCAATCCAGACTTCATAATATCTCCAAGTAGACGTACCTACCATCAGCTAACAAAATTTCGATCCCCAAATTTCTAGGTTTTCATTTTTTCTTCTTTTATTTCTTTATAATCAAGAATCGCATCAAAAAAAAAGCGTAAAAATCAAGGTATTTGGATCAAACTCTCAATTCAATTCCTTGCTATTCAGATTCTTTTATTGTATCTAAAGTTGTTTTTTTTAATCATTAAACAGAGTTTTGATCGAGGAGAAAACGAGAAGGAGCTGTAAATTTTGGTTTCATGGCGATTCCTTTTGAGCAATCTACTAGTATCTGCAACCACTGGTAATTGCATCTATCTGATTCCTTTAATTTCTGCAAATTTGATCTCGTTGTGATTTGTTTTACGGGGAATTAGGTTTTTGTGGTTTCTTTTTTGATTAGGTATAGATTTCGTATCGATAGATATTACCACATTTGAGCTTTTGTGAGTAATGCTGAATGTAGGGATTGTAGGGATTTGGATAATTTTGGAAATCTTGTGGTATTCTGTTTGTTTGGTTTCATTAATTGTAGCTGAATAATGTTAGTTTGTTTCTGTTTTGCGTTTTGTTGGTATAATTTTGGAATGTTAGCCAGATTTTGTTAGAATTTAGATTTTCTTCAAAACAGCTCTGTGTAGGAATGGAAACCTGAAAGGTTATAATCTAGGAAATGAAAAATTGTTCTGGCGTAGTTTGATGAAGGATTGTCCTGAGAACACGTGCATTTTCATGTCCTAATGCGTTCCTTATAAATTGTAGGAAATAGGTTTTGTATAGGGGATTGATAGAGAAACCAAGCAGATTTTTACCCAGAAATTTATGTATTCTTTTAAAATCTACAGTATAGGTAGCATATCAACTTAGCAATTTAAAAAACGAATTACCATTACATTGAATACAAAGATTAACAGTTGTCAACTTTCTGTGTTCCGTGGAAAAATAAAATACATTGCGGATAGAACAAAAGATAAGTAGAAGAACATCAAAACTTAAGACTGAAAATGAAAAGAGTATCTAGATGAACATCAGCGCATAAATCTAGAAAAGAAGCCAGAAAACACTTCAAATTCAACTCAGCTTTATATGGCTATTAATCTCCTCGGATTGTCAGTAGGTTTATTACTGTTTGCCGGAGACGAGTCAAAGACTCTTTTTGGGGTTCATTAGACGAGAGTTTTGTGCTTGTGTCAACTGTCAAGACTAATGTAGTAGAGTTTTGTACTTGTCATTAGAGAAACCAAGCAGATTTTCAGCCAGAAAGTGATGTATTTTTTGTAAAATCTACAGCATAGATTGTATTTCAACTTTGCAGTTTAAAATTAATGACGATTACAGAGATCAACAGTTGCCAACTCTGTGGAAAAGTAAATACAGGACGAACGGAATAAAAGAGTATGTAGAAGAACATGGTACCTTAAGATTGAAAATAAAAAGAGTATTTAGATGAACTTCATAGCATAAAACTAGAAAGAAATTAGAAAAGTGGCATAAAACTAGAAAAGAAACTAGAAAAGGCTTAAGTTCAAGTCAGCCTCTGCTGTTAATATCCTCGTATTGACAGGGTGATGGTATGTTAATTAATGTTTGCCCGAGACCAGTCAAAGACTTTTTTTGAGGTTCATTGGACCAGCTTTTTGTGCTTGTATCCACTGCCAAGAGTAATGCGGTAGAGTTCGCACGCTTAATGTTATTTGTCCACAAACTGTAAGTTTATTGGTATGTTCTGGGTTGCTTATGTACTGATTATCTTTGAATTTTATTCAGTGACCGAGCTATTCCAGCTACAAATATTGATTTACATTATGCACACTGCTCTCGAAACCTGGAAAGATGTAAAGTTTGTGGAGATATGATCCCTACAAGACATGCTGAAGAACATTATCTCGATGCTCATGCTCCAGTATGTTCATATGCAATTTTATAAATATTTTACTGTTTTAACTGATGCAATTTTCATGACCTTCGATTTACATAATTGTAATGATCGATTCTGTGTGCAAGTACCTTACAGCAATCTGTAAAGAAAAAGTAACTATGTCAAAGTTGTTCTCTTTAGAACTTTTGTATTTTCAAAGCATCTGACTTATCATATATCAACTGCCACTGTTGTTCCGTTCCTTAGATTGTGCCTTTGAGTCGGTTAGAAATTTAATATTCAGATGCTGCATAAGCTATAAATTAGTACTGGTGTCACTTGAATAGTTTTATATATGTGTAGTAGCCACAATCAAAAGGATATCGAAGGTATTGAAAGGGACCGATACATATTCCATGCCATATTAGTTTTATATATGCATATGATGAATGACATTGTTTCGGTGAACACACCCTTTTAGTCAAGTGACAAATACACAGTGTTCTCTCTCTCTCTCTCTCTCTCTCTCTCTCTCTCTTTTTCCGCTTATGTAATATATGAATTTGTTGGTTTTAGCCTCAAGGTATATTCTGAACCAGACCTCTCATTTCTGTTAGAAAAAATGTGAGGCAAATTTGGATATCATTGCTTTCAGTTTAACTTAAGTGATAAGGAATAGTGGTGCCCATATGTTTAACTAGGTTGCTTGCAATCACTTTTAGTTGCTCTACTGAGAATAGTTTCTTTCACAAAGCAGTAAAAGAACTAGGTTCCCTCTTTGATAGTTGGTGGGAAATTCCAACACCTGGCTGTATTATGTAATGATGGATGCAGAATGCAGTGTAGTGTACGGTTCTAATCATCATGCACATGCTATGAACATTCTTCAGTTCAATATGTCAAGTTGGTAACAAATTTTGTACTGGAGCAGGTGTCTTGTTCGCTATGCAGTGAGACAGTTGATCGTGGAATTTTAGCACTGCATAAAGGTGAAAACTGCCCGCGGAGAATTGTAACGTGTGAATACTGCGAGTTTCCATTGCCTGCAGTTGATCTTGTAAAGCATCAGGTGTCTATGGTTAACATTCTCTCGTCTAATAAAGGCATAACTATGTTTTTTATACTAAATTTTATGTTTTCCTATATTCAGGAAGTATGTGGAAACCGGACAGAATACTGTCCTATGTGTAGCAAATATGTCCGGTTGCGTGAACGACTTGACCATGATATCAGATTTCATGGGACTTCAGATAGTACTGCAGGACCTTCTAGGTGAGAATTTTATGTTGATTTTAACCTGTTCTGAATGTTAACCTAATCCCTTTTCCTAGGTTGATTACCTGTTTTATTATTGGTAGTAAGTTGCAAGGAACGTCTCACGTCTGCTAACAACACGGTTGAACAATTATATATGATGCTTGGAATAACTTCTACCTATATCTATCCTGAAATTCATGACCACTGGAAACACTCACTAGTCAGTTTTTTGTATGATTGGATGAATATCCTATCGTGTTTTCAGTGTTTACTTCTGTGCCAAAGGATTGGTTCCGGTTCAGTTATTAAGCTGCCTAGAACTGGAACCTTAACTGTTGTCTTAAGAAGAGCTACCTTCCAGGAAATGCGTTTCCATGATTTTAAAATTCATAACCCATTCAAATATCATATCATAATGCTTGTATATAGAATTTCATTTTATATTCGTCTCGGGCTTTTGAGGTTTGGCCGATACTAATATGATCGGCTGCTATTTGCAAGAAAGTGGTTCACGTGGTGCTGCTTCAAGCATGTGAATACAGTCTTGTTCTGTTTTGATTTTGGATCTTTAAGATTTTCATCGCATTTACTTGAAACTAGCGAAACTTAGAAGTTAGTACCTTGATAATGATATCATCAAACCTCTGAAATAGTGTATTGGAATGTTGTGAAGGGGTGGAAATGCGGATGTTGAGAGGGATCAAATTCCTGCTCAAAGAAGGCCACCCAATCGAAATGGATACTCACAGAAACGTTTATTTTTCACTATTGCAATCACGGGCTTAGCTGTTCTACTTGGGTCAATTTTCTTACAGAGGAAAGGTGATAGTCAGCAACTGCAGTAAGAGAGTGGAGCTGGATGCGGTCCCCATTTTACTGTCACAAGAGATGTATTCTGTTTATGCGGATTTGATATCATATAAATTGTAATTCCTTGACTTTACAGAACTGGAATTCATGTAAATAAAAACGATACATAGCTACCTACTACAGAATGAATGAGATTCTTCCCCATTTTTACTGCAATAACTCGTGTTTTCCTTGGATTACTTCATATTTTACCCGGAGTAAGCTTTTGCTGTGCAGGTACGAAATATTTCCTGTTCTCAAAACTCTTTTGACCGACTGAATTTCGGTTACTCTTTTTCATGTTCACTTATCTGTGTTTTCACCCATAACGTTTTTCACGCCTCCATACGTGTCGAACAATTGTTTGCACCATGTTTACAGCTTTCTGTTAAGCTTAAAATATGGAAGCTAGGGTTTTTAAATTATCTTCATTGAGCATATACTCTCCGCAGTTGAAGTGATTCTCTGACACCAGAGAAATTCTCAGTCCTTGTTGCCAATTAAATTATTTTTGTCAGTCCTTATCTGTTTGCAGGCGTTAGTTCTAAGAAATTGTGCAGGTGTTTTCACAATAATATAACCTTAAAATGGATTATCAATAATTTAGATGTGTGCACCACGCAAGGTCATTAGAAAACCTCTTTAATTGGTGTCTTCAATCCTGTATGGTTGGTGTTTGACCTTCTTGAAAAGGATTGCCGGCAATGTCATTAAGTCCAAGCTAGAAGTTATAAAATAGAAGTAGACGACAATGTAGATTCCTCATCATCAAATTGCTCTGATCTAGTTTCATTCTTGCATTGGTTGAACTTCTACTCAAATCTCGTATCATCTTGCAGAGTCCATTACCATGTTCCTATTCAACAATTTCCTCACCCATTTCTTCCTTTTAGTCTTCTTTCTCCCTCCAGCCGTAAACTCTACATCGTTTAACATATCAAGCTTTGGACCTCAGACCAGTGACATCATACTGGAAGGTGATGCTACTACCAAAATTGGTACTGTTGAAATGATCAACGAATACACTTACACTTGTCGTGTTGGTCGAGCTACTTATGCCAAACCTGTACCCCTTTGGGACTCGTCCACCGGAGTTCTGACAGATTTCACCACTCATTTCACCTTTACCGTCGACACCCTAAATAGAACATCTTATTCTGCTGGGATTGCTTTCTTTGTTGCTCCTGTTGGTTATCCAATTCCTCCAAATTCACCTGGTGGATTTCTAGGCCTTTTCAATACCACCACGACTGGTGATGCATCTCGAAATCAGATCATTCATGTTGAATTCGATTCATACCCAGATCCTGAATGGGATCCGGATTTTGGACATGTTGGGATTAATAATAATTCCATCAAATCTGCTGTAGTTGTTCCCTGGAATGCTAGCTTACATAGTCAGGAAATTGGAAATGCTTGGATCACTTATAACGCTACTAAGAAGAACCTCAGCGTGTATTGGACGTATGATAAGAATCCTGTTTATCGTGGAGATTCTCTTCTTTCATATCAAATTGATTTAAAGCAGATTCTTCCAGCATGGGTTACAGTAGGATTCTCTGCAACAACTGGCAAATATAGTGAGCGAAATATTCTTTTGTCATGGGATTTCTCTTCGACTTTGGAAGTTCAGGAAAGGGAAGTACCATCTGGAAAGCCAAATGTCAAATTAATTGTTGGATTGTCTGTTTCCGGTGCTGTTTTGGTAGGATGTGTTCTTGCTTTAGCTGTGGTGTGGCTGTTGAGGTTGAAAAGACGACGAGCTAGAAAACAGAAAGAGAAGGTTAACTTCACATCTGACTTTGAAAGAGGAGCTGGTCCAAAGAGGTTCTTGCTCAGAGAACTAGTTTCAGCAACAAACAACTTCTCTGAGGAAAGAAAACTAGGAGAAGGTGGATTTGGAGGCGTCTACAGGGGATTTATAAATGAAATGGATTTGGCAATTGCTGTAAAGAAGATTTCCAGAGGGTCTAGACAAGGTCAGAAGGAGTACATAACTGAGGTCAGGATCATCAGTCGACTGAGACACAGAAATTTGGTGCAGCTCATTGGTTGGTGTCACGAGAGCGGTGAGTTTCTACTTGTCTATGAATTGATGCCTAATGGTAGTCTAGATTCTCATCTGTTCGGCCGAAGAAGCCCTCTTATGTGGGCTGTCAGATACAAAATAGCTCTTGGGTTGGCCTCTGCACTGCTCTACCTTCATGAAGAAGGAGAGCAATGTGTAGTCCATCGTGATGTCAAGTCAAGCAACATAATGCTGGATTCAAATTTCAATGCAAAGCTCGGTGATTTTGGTCTCGCTAGGCTCATGGATCATGAACTAGGTCTCCAATCGACTGGGTTAGCTGGAACTTTGGGTTACTTAGCACCAGAGTACATAAACACTGGCAAGGCTAGCAAAGAATCTGATGTCTTCAGCTTTGGAGTAGTGGCCTTAGAAATTGCTTGTGGTAGAAAATCAGTTGATTGTATGGAAGAGGTTTCTGATATAGGGTTAGTAGAGTGGGTTTGGGACCTATATGGCAGAGATGCAGTCTTGGCTGCAATTGACCATAAACTAAACCTAGAGATCGACGCAAACCAAGCGGAATGTTTGATGGTTGTTGGCTTATGGTGTGCACACCCTGATCGAAGTTTCAGACCTTCAATCAGACAAGCAATTCAGGTTCTTAACATGGAAGCAAGTATTCCAAATCTTCCAGCAAAAATGCCGGTTCCTTCCTATCATGTACCCGACCTAGATCTTATTTCTAGTGAACCTACTTCTATCACTAGTACAAGCATCGACATGGGTCGCTAAATTTAGACTGAACTTTTGGCTTTGTCTAGTTCAATAATACTGTTGATTTTGTCAACATTCATTTGCTATTTGTGTGTGCCATCATTAGATAGGTTGCGTAAAACTTTCCTTCGTTGTGTTTATCTGGGTTAGTTATGTAGTCAAATTTTAAATTTTGCTTTTAGTATGTACCATGTTCTCAGTAACGGATAAAGTGGTTTGCATGTGGTTTAGCAGCAGATAGATAAGGAAGAAACCATGAGCATTTCTCTTAACCAGTCTGATTTTACATTGAGCAATCCTCTGTCTTGTTATGCATTCCACCCCCATGTATTTCGAATTTCTGTCTTTCCGATTCCGGTGATTGGATGAAAGATGCAAGACTCCACATCTTTAGGCTCTCCAATAACTTTTTGATCATATCCTATTACCCTGAGACCCATTCAAGTCTCCGCAGGAAACCATTTCAACAAATGACATACTAAACTAGCGCGGGATGAAAACCAAAAATCTGTTGCAAGGAAGCTTGTAAAATCTGCTCTTATATCCTGGGCGATATTTATCCGAAAGGATTTATTGTTACGGAGAGAACACAATCTCATGAGCTAATTGTTGAATTGTGTGATTCTTAATTAAACAATAAAATGGAGGCACTTAAATCAAATGAAATGATCATTCATTACGTATTTTGTAGATTCTGTAAATCATCTTTACCCAACTCCATCTATAAATTTCATCTTTTACACATCAGTTAAGGTAGATTTAGGTAGACCATATGGCAAATATAAATTGATTTTAAAGCTTTATCAAAATAATGTATTACGGGTGTGTCTTTATTTTTTTATAAAAGATATTTTTGGTATCAAGAAAAACCTTGAGATATAGGAGAAAACCTAAAATAAAATAAGTATGAAGGTAATGGACACAATTATACTAAGATTCTTGTTTTTCCATATTATCTTGATTTTCTTATTACAATTATAATTTATTCTGTTGTAACTTGGTATGTTTGTGAAAGAACAGTTTAAGTGTTAGCATAAGTTACTCAAATAGCTGTAAATTTTTGGACTTCCAATAGTCGTGACATCAAGGGAAGAATGCCTATACCAAGATCTTAAATCTCCGATTTACTTTAATGAATGAATTGTTTCAGTGGGCTTACCTTTTTATAAACTGTTGTCTGATTATAAAAACTATTAAAACATAGGAATTTATTGTTTTTAGCCTCTTAATTATGTGCATTCTCAACTAGACCACCTGGAGGAAAGAAAAGGAAAAGTTCTAAGGAATAGTTGGTATTCATTTTGATGGGCCTATGTCTCATTTGCTTATGAATTAATCACTTTTACTGCCTCCAGAGATGTATTCTGTTTACCACGCAGAACCAGAATTCATGTAAAAAAATACGGATATAGCTGCCTACTTCTGAATGAAAGATCCTTCCCCATCTTTTCTGCAGTACTCATATTTTCCCTTAAAGTGCTTCATCTGGAAAGAACTTTTGCTGGGAAAAAACAGGTAAGAAATGTTCAGGTACTCCGTACTAAACTCTGCTTTGTCACTATCACAAGTGTTGATTACACCTTCCAACCACCACATAGATATTCCTGGTACTGTATAACATAATCAGCAGGAATCTCTGCCATCTTGACACATCGCTGGTACCATGCCATGCTTATTAGCGATTGGAAACAAAACGATGTACATATGAGGTTTCAAACTTAGCGTTAAACGTAAAAAAACGATATCTTAGATATTTTATAAACAAAAAATCATATACTATCTACAGTTAAGTGATCCACTGACTTCGAAGAAATTGTCATTCCTTATTACCAATCAGAATATTTTTGTACGTCATTTGTTATCCGTTCTCAATCTGCAGCTTTAAGAAATTATTTCCTGGCTTATATCTAATCTTTAAGAAAGGATTAGTAAAATGCAGATGTGCCTATCACGCAATGTCACTAGAAATTGTTAAAGAAGAAAACATATCATTGGTTTGATAATCCTATGTTTCCATGTTTGACTTTTGTGGAAGCAATTGCCCCCTCAAGGTTCAACAGAGTTTCTTACAATTTCCCCTCAGTTGTCACTTTATATCGGTGTTTTAGCTTATAAATAGATAGGGACATCAACTTACATATCTTAAGCCAAATCGTTCTGATCTGGTTTTCAATCCCACCTACGCATTCATTTTGCAGTTATTTCCCTCCTCCCAACCTCTCCCCAATCTCCAGTGTTCTTGCACTTGCAGAGTCCACTGCCATGTCAATATACAAAAACCTCTGTAATTCTTTCTTTATTATTCTCTTCTTTGTGGTTCCTACAATGAACTCAATCTCCTTTAACATACCTCGCTTTGAACCCCAGACCAGAAATATCATACTGGAAGGTGATGCCGCGACTTCCATAGGTACCATTGAATTGATCAACAAATACACTTACATGTGTCGTGCTGGTCGAGCTACTTATGCCGAACAGGTACCCTTGTGGGACTCATCCACTCGAGAACTCGCTCACTTCACCACTCATTTCACCTTTTCCATTCAAAAATCAACACCGTTTTATGGTGCTGGACTTGCCTTCTTTATTGCTCCTGTTGGTTATCCAATCCCTTCGAATTCACCAGGTGGATTTCTAGGCCTTTTTAATACAACAACCACTGATGATACGTCTCTCAATCGTATCATCCATGTTGAATTTGATTCATCTCCAAATCCTGAATGGGATCCAGAATTTACACATGTTGGGATTAATAAAAATTCCATCAAGTCTGCTGCTGTAACCTATTGGAATGCTAGCATGCATAGTCAGGAAACTGGTAATGCTTGGATAACTTATAATGCTACTACTAAGAATCTCAGCGTGTACTGGACATATGATAAGAATCCTGTATATCAAGGAGAATCTCTTCTTTCATACCTAGTTGATTTGAAGCAGATTTTACCAGAAAAGGTTACCATAGGATTCTCCGCTGGTACCAGTGCAACTAGTGGGCGGCATATTATTTATTCTTGGGATTTTAATTCAACTTTGGAAATTCAGGAAAAAAATGTACCAAATGTCAACATGATAGTTGGATTGTCTGTTTCTGGAATTGTTTTGTTAGTTCTTTCTTTACTTGTGGTGTGGGTGATCAGGTCGAAAAGACGACGAGCTAGAAAACAGAAGGAGAAGGTTAACTTCACATCTGACTTTGAAAGAGGAGCTGGTCCAAAGAGGTTCTTTCTCAGAGAACTAGTTTCAGCTACAAACAACTTCTCCGAGGAAAGAAAACTAGGAGAAGGTGGATTCGGAGGCGTCTATAGGGGATTTATAAATGAAATGGATTTGGCAATTGCTGTGAAGAAGATCTCTAGAGGATCTAGACAAGGTCAGAAGGAGTACATAACAGAGGTCAGGATCATCAGTCGACTGAGACACAGAAATTTGGTGCAGCTCATTGGTTGGTGTCACGAGAGCAGTGAGTTTCTACTTGTCTATGAATTGATTCCTAATGGTAGTCTAGATTCTCATCTTTTCGGCCGAAGAAGCCCTCTTACATGGGCTGTAAGATACAAAATAACTCTTGGGTTAGCCTCTGCGCTGCTCTACCTTCATGAAGAAGGAGAGCAATGTGTAGTCCATCGTGATGTCAAGTCAAGCAACATAATGTTGGATTCAAATTTCAATGCAAAACTTGGTGATTTTGGTCTAGCTCGGCTCATGGATCATGGACTAGGTCTCCAATCCACAGGGCTAGCTGGGACATTAGGCTATTTAGCACCAGAGTACATAAGCACGGGTAAGGCTAGCAAAGAATCAGACGTCTTTAGCTTTGGAGTAGTGGCTTTAGAAATTGCTTGTGGTAGAAAATCAGTTGATTGTATGGAAGAGGTTTCTGATGTAGGGTTAGTAGAGTGGGTTTGGGACCTATATGATAGAGATGCAGTCTTGGCTGCAATAGACCATAAACTAAACCTGGACTTCGATGCAAACCAAGCCGAATGTTTGATGGTTGTTGGGTTATGGTGTGCACACCCCGATCGAAGTGTCAGACCTTCAATCAGACAAGCAATTCAAGTACTTAACATGGAAGCAAGTATTCCAACTCTCCCTACAAAAATGCCAGTTCCTTCTTATCATGTACCTGAACTGGATCTTATTTCTAGTGAACCAACTTCTATCACTAGTACAAGCATTGGCATGGGCCGCTAAATTTAGGCTTAACATTTAGCTTGTTGAGTTAAATAACACTTTTGGTTTGGCCAATATTCAGCTGCTATTTATGAACTGTCCGATTTGTGTCTGCGATTATTACAACCGTTCTGTAAAACTTTCATTTGTAACTTTTTCTTACTACTTGCTTTCTTTGTTTCTCCTGTTGTTTATCCAATTCCTCCAAATACGACATATAGGCCATTTTCAATACTACCAAGTCTGGTAATACATCTGATCACAATCAGATCATTCATGTGGCAATTCCTTCCCAGACCCTGAATGGGTTCCTGATTTTGAGCATGTGGGAAAAGAAATTGGAAATGCTTGGATGAATAGGGCTGGTAGTTAGGAAAGATAAGTTTGTTGTTCCGTATGGTCCACACGGCACATTTTGTTTTAGTAATAGCTGGAGTGCATGTATTTCTCATCCTTAGTTGTAGTAAAGTCAGCAACTGATGGAGAAATTTTGTTAGGTTTTCCACTTTTCACTCAGTATTAGTCTTTCTATCATCATTAAAAACTTAAGGGAATATGTTTGTTCCTTCTAAAGTTGTTGGATATCATTACAAGTTTTACTTTTCTACTTGCTCAATGAAATGTCGAAAAGGTTGTTTGGATACCTTTTTTCTTTTTCCTTCCAAAAATTACTTTTGCTCTTAATCTTGAAAATAGTCTGGAACATAATTTCAAAATGGCTTCTAGAATTAAAAAAGCCCGTATTAGGTAAAATATATTGTTTTTGCTTTGCAATTCTCGTGATTTACTTCCGGGCTGATATCCAAATAACTCTAAATATTACCTATGACAACTATGTGAACCAAATATTAGTTACATATATATCTTATCTCATGTTAACTATTTTTCATTGACAACTCAAAAAATCTGAACAAATCCCAAAAAGAACAAAATAAATAAATAAATAAATAAGAGGTTAAGTGTAGATGTTACCCTGCTTATTTTGGCAATGCGTCAATGACCATCATAAGTAGTTGATTTAGTTTACTAATTATGGAATGGACTGAAGTTAGCACATAATTTTTTTTTTCTTGTTTGGAGATGGGAAATCTAATGTAAGCAGACTTGATGAGAACCCTGTAAATAGCAAACTTTCTAGTTCAGTAGTGCATATTCCTTAGTAAAACTTGAGGTTGTTAATTGTTTGCTTTTAAAAAGTGAATACTAGTCATTCTCATTTGTCCATTTTACATTTATTTGGCTGACAGCTCCAGCCCTCATATGAATATGACCAGTTGTTGGTGCTGCGCCCACATTCACTTGATCAAACAGTGTTCCCACACGTGGTTTGTCATTATGTCCTACCACCATCATCCACCGTACCCTATCAGAGTCACAGAGTCACATTCTCTACCCCATGCGGCATTTACGAGCACCATTTATATGTAGAGGTCAATGATGAGTGGTTGTGAACCTCAATTTCATTCATTGAAGTAGCAGTAAAATAAGATTAGATTTCAAATAAATAGTATCTATATATAGTCTGTGTGGTCAGGATTTTCATTTTTGTCAGCTGAGGAAATAGAGTTAGATTCCGGCATACTTGATTAACCGGAGGAAAGAAAGTCTTATTTTCAGGTATTTTGATCTTCTTAGTTTTATATTCTTCATTGGGTATGTATCAATTTTTTTTATTAATCTGACCATGATTTTGGAAGCATTCAGTTCTCATGTTAGTGAATATAAAATTTTCTATTTCGTTGCTATTTTTAGTGTATAATCTTAAGTGTGTACTCTCTTAGATTTTCTTATTTTTGGTCGTCAAAATGGCAAAGGTTTAGTTACAAATACTTTCCTCTGTTTTCATTCTTTTAATTTTTTTGTTTCTCTGTTTACTTGAACAGGATGTTCGACTCCAAAGCGCGTGGATTCTTGAATTTGCTCATCATTTTAGGTATTACACTGAAGACAAATGGGTTTTACGTAGGAATCACATACGTCGAAAACGCCGTTGCAAAAGGAGCTGGTATGATAAAAATCTACTACTTAAGTTTATGAATTGAATTCCATTTTTACTCCAACTAGCTGGTTCAATCTAGTACTAATTTTGTAATTGGAAAAATTTGTATAGTTTGTTTGGATGGCAGTCCACCAGCTTATCATATGGACAAAGGATTTGGCGCCGGAATTAACAATTGGCTTGTTCATTTTGAGGTTTCTTCTGCAAATCCATCTACTTGTTTCAGTTCATAATGCAGAATATATATATTAATAAAGGAAACGTCTTAATTTGATTTTTTATTGAAAGAGCTGCAAGAATCTAACAATTTTCTTTTTCTGTTGCAGGGGGGAGGATGGTGCAACAATGCCACCACTTGCCTTGCACGTAAAAATAACCGTTTAGGCTCTTCGAAGCAAATGGTTAAGGAAGTCGCTTTTTCAGGACTTTTGCATAACAAGGCAAAATTCAACCCTGGTATGACTACTTGATGAATTTCTTGGTATGCTTGTATTTCATGGATTTTGAATTTTCAATTTTTGTTGAGAATGCTCATATAGGACCTGAATTGTGCCAATGACTGGAACTCACAATTGTGAATATATCCAGACTTCTATGATTGGAATAGGATTAAAGTTCGATATTGTGATGGATCTTCATTTACTGGAGATGTTGAAGCAGTAGATCCAGTGAGTTGGTCAACCTCAACTATGAACTTCAGTTTAGTGACTAGGATCTCCTATTTTAGTAACGATTCTCCATCAATTTTACCAGGCCACCAAGCTTCATTACAGAGGAGCAAGGGTTTTTCGTGCTGTGATCGATGATTTACTAGCAAAAGGGATGAAAAATGCTAAAAATGTATGTCAAATCCTTGAAATCTTTTCATCTTTTCATTATTATGCGTTTTTGGAGTGTTTGCGAATTGTAACCAAATTAACCAAATTTGTTATTTGTAGGCTATTCTTTCTGGATGTTCGGCTGGTGGTTTAACTTCCATTCTTCATTGCGATAACTTCCGTGGCATATTACCAAGGAGTACCAAAGTAAAATGTCTCGCAGATGCTGGATATTTTATCAACGCGTAAGCTCAAACTTTGGATACAGTAGTAAACTCACCATTGTTGTTTTTCTGGCCGGGAAATGACTAATTAATCATTGCTGCAATTAGACAACTAACATCAATTAACCTTGTAACAGGAAAGACCTTTCGGGAGCAATGCACATACAACAGTTCTATGCTGACGTTGTGAAAACCCATGTAAGTTTTACGCTTAATCCTCCAAGGCGTCAAGTATGCACGATTGCCTCTGAACTGAAACTCAATCCGTTCAGTTATTTCCATTTATTTCTCGAAACCTAGATCGATTAGTTTTACCAAAGTTTAAATTCATCTTCTTGTTCACCAATATAATATATGTGTTTAGGGATCATCAAAGAATTTGCCCGCATCATGCACTTCAAGAGTAAACCCGAGTCTGGTGAGTGCACTGTGCACTTAATTCGCTCTGATATTTGTTTAGTTACTTCAAGCATTTCTCTCTCAGCCTAATAATAGATATCATTGCAGTGTTTTTTCCCCCAGTATGCCGCACAACAGATCCGCACACCACTTTTTCTATTAAATGCCGCCTATGATTCATGGCAGGTTAGTATGTCCCGGCTATAATACCTATCTAATGTTTGTTTTTGCATAACACTAGCTAATACTTGATTATGTTTTGTTTTGCTTAATTCAACTTCAGATAAAGAACATTTTGGCTCCTGGTGTTTCTGATCCGCACGGAAAGTGGCATTTCTGCAAGCTTGATATAAAAAAATGTTCTCCAGCTCAAATCAAAATTATGCAAGGTAATCTCCGATTTTTCTTCTTGTGCACATATACAGACAGTGGGTATATATATATAGAGAGAGAGAGAGCAAAATTTTTATCCCTATGACCGTAATTGAATCTCCTCATGGTAATGTGAGGACAGGTTTCAGGATGGAGTTTCTAAGTGCACTGGCAAAACTAGGGAAATCTACGGTGAGAGGAACGTTCATAAACTCATGCTACGCTCATTGCCAATCAGAAATGCAGGAAACGTGGTTAAGAAATGATTCTCCTGTATTGAACAATAAGGTGACTGACTCACAATTCTTATGACCGAATATGATCCAAACTCTATTATGTTTATGTTCGGGTTCTGAATTTTATTAACCGAAGTCTATTATATTTTTGCAGCCAATTGCAAAGGCTATTGGAGACTGGTATTATGATCGGGCTCCATTCGAAAAGATTGATTGTCCTTACCCATGTGACTCAACTTGTCACAATCGTATTTTTGAATAAAATTATGAAAACTCATATGGAACAATTATGTATATGATAGTTTTATTTATTGGCCATTCTCGGTTATGAGATTAAATAACTTCAAATTGATAATTGGATTGTCTGTTTGGAGTACTGTACTGTTCTGAGCATTCTGGAAGATGCTGTAATAATCATCTTACCCAACTCCATTTATAAATTTCATCCAAATTTGTTTACACTTCGATTTAAGTAGATTTGAGCTAGGCCATAAGGCAAATGAATATAGATTTCAGATAACCTTAAGATTTTGGATGAAGCTGAAAAAAATTAGCAAGAAGGAGACAGCCATGAGCCTTTAAACACGAGGCGGGAAGATGGGTTGCTGAGGTGAGAGTATTTGCAGCCATGGTCTCATTTTTATTTTTAGTCGTTACTCAATTAGTTGTACATTTTATGAGCTCCTATAGTCTATACTCTATACAATATGTCATAAGGCTTTATTTCGTCGTATCCAAAGCCCACAGTGAGTGAAAAATAAATTGCAGCAAAGCAACAACCACAATTAGCTGTTCAGAGCTCCATATCGCAAGAGCAACCCGTATCTTGTGATGGATGTCTGAATATCCGGTGGCCGTTTCTGAATATCAGGATTCCGTTAGGTTAATATTCGACATAACGGGTATCCGATAACCTTAACGTGACGGATATCCGTCTATTAACATAATGGTACCGGTTAAGAGAGTTTCCGTTCGGTTAATATCCGATATCGTTAGTGTATAACTATATCATAAAATCTTCGGAAATTTTCGATACCGAATACCCTTTAAGTTTACTCTTTAGCCATTTGATTACTTCTCTCCTAAGTAAATATCGGAAATTATCGAATATTAACGGAAATTAATGGAAATTATCGAAAATTATTGAATATTAACGGAAATTATCGGAAATTATTGGAAGTTTTTTGTATCATGAGTAGATAACGGGAATTATCAGAATAATACCCGATATCTGATAGCTTATCCTTAACCTTATCGATATGGAATTTTTGGATTCCGGTGGATATTATCGGATACCGGATATTCGATAAACCTTAACCTTAACCTTATCGGTATTGCCAATATTCGGCGGATATTTATCTGTTGCCATCCCTATCTGAATGTGAGTGTAACTACTGGAAATCCAGTAGCACACCCAAATAAGAAGTAAATAAGATCTAAGACATAACAAATATTTTGGGTAAGGATTTCTTAATTAATCAACCATTCAAGATAGTGAAAGTACAAGTTTTGATACAAGGAAACCCTTATCTCCCCTCTAAGCAAGACTATTCTCTCTCTAAAATCTCGACCCCGTCTTACATTGCTCAAGGGCCTCTATTTATAAACCATCTTATCCTAATGGAATACAACTCATTTTACTTCGCCCAAAGTCACTGTACTCTCGTGGGTGAGCTTTTTACTTCGCCCAGAACATTTTTCATAAAGTTTTTTCTCTTTCTTTCGCTGACGACTCTGAGAACTTGTCGGGACAGCTGTCTCTTTTCTTGCTCAATAATTTACCGACCTCGCAGGTTATCTTTCCAGCCAAGTAATCTCACTTCGCCTACCTGATTTCGTGATCATTATCTTGTCGGGTACTCCAACTGATCCTTCGTGTTTTTGGTTTTTCGACGAGTTTCCTCGCCCAAGTACTATTTCACAATGGGTTTTCTTGCTTCGCTTCGCCAGTCCGTAATAATGACGACCCTGACTCTTGATTTGACATGTCATTGACGGGAATATTTGGGGAATGATACAAGATCTTTTGGTAGGATTTCCCAAGCATATTTCGTGTTCTCTCCTGTGAACACGTGGCGAATATCCTTTTGGTAACTACAGTGAGAAATTTTTATTACTTTCTGATAAGCCAGAAATAAGAGAGGCTAAAAAAGATTATGTAAACATGTGGACTTTTATGGATTAATTATAAAATATCAGGTGGGACGAATTATTAGATCTATAAGGGTTGTTAAAGAGCTTTTATGATTTTGCTAGATTCAGGGTTAGTCGACCCTTGTCCCCGCAAGTGCTTATTGTCATGGTCGTAAGGTTATTTAAATAATAATGCAAATTATTTTGTGATCCTTGAACATTTTTGGAGCATCGTTATACTCAAAATTGAAATAAAAATAAAAATGGTGAAAACAAGATTAAGAAGCAATAAGAAGAAACCAAAAGAAAAAGTTGTTGAAAGGAACCAATTGAAACAGATCCGTGTTGCTTAGTTGGGTATGCGTGAATACTTTATGCACATATCAAAGATTGTTACGGGCCAATGTCACTTATTCAATGCGTATACGTCGTTCATCTGGTTAGCCAGAAGTTTAGAATCACCCCTTATTTCCAGACATGTGGCTCCAGCTTTTTTGGATAATGACAACCCTATGAGAAAGGATTCATATTCTAGTTTGAAGGAGTACGAGAAAACTTCGTCGGTTGGTGATACTAGAACCACGTCCACTCCTACAGTGTCATTGTTAGGGGTGGCAGAGCCATAGAAAAGTAGTAACCACGTTTCTTCTTTGAAAAAATAGATTTCTGGAATTTCTCCAGGAAGGTCTTCGTGCAGTGCTGTGGTACCCTCTCATGCGAAAGCTGCCAGTAGATCTACGACCGTTTGTCCTTTGATAGCTCTTGGGGAAGCACACATTATATCAAACTCTGACATTTAAAGGAGCCACTTGGCTGGCCTTCATACAGGGACGCTTTTGAATGCAAGAACTTCACAGGATCGGATTTAGATATCAGCACCACTTTTTTTGAGAGCATATAATGCCTAAACATCTGAATGGAGTGAATCAGAGCTAGACACGCCTTTTCCGTCTTAGGATATCTGAGTTCCGCGTCCCTCAATGTTCTACTGAAGTAGTATATAAGGTGTTCAATTCCTTGATCATCTTCTTAGGAGAGAAGAGCTCTGACAGCAGTGGCACTAAAAGCAGTGTAGAGACACAGTGGTCTTCCTTGTACAGGCGATTTCATGACAGCTGGGGATGACAGTATCTATTGAATCTTCTGAAAATCTTTTTGTTGTAGCGCCGTCCAGACAAAAATCGCCCCCTTCTTCATCAAGGGGGTGAATGCAGCAATGAGCTGAGCTAAACCCAGTATAAAGCGTAGTTTACTTTACCCATGAAGCTCTGTAATTATTTTACAGTTTGTGGAGGTGGCATCGTGAGGATGGCTTGGGTTTTGGACGGGTCGACTTTGATTCCCTCGGCAGTCACCTTGAAACCTAGAAATTTTCCCGAAGAAACACCAAAGGCTCACTTTAAAAGATTCATCTTTAGTTTGTATTCACGACACCTTTCAAACACCTGTTGCAGAACCTCTGTATGGGCCGCCTGGGTTCTTTATTTAACTACTATGTCATCCACATAATCTTCAACTTGTTTATGCATCATATCATGGAAAATTGCGGTCATGGCGCGTTGGTAGGTGGCGCCAACATTTTTCAAACCGAGAGGAGTTCGAAAAGCTTTCTTACTTGAGTCGTGCTCGTACATCTTTATTTGGTTGTAGCCGCTGTATCCGTCCTTGGGTCATCTACCAGCATATCAATGTTTGGAAGAGGAAAATCGTCCTTGGGGCAGCATTTGTTCAGATCCCTAAAATCAACACAACATATGATTTGGCCGCTCTTCTTCTTTACTGGAACCACATTGGCCAACCAGGTGGAATGGTGGATGGGTTTGATGAAACCAGCAGCTAGTAATTTTTGATATCCGTATTGATCTGTTCTTCCACCTCGTGCCTGAACTTCCCCGGAGATTGTTTGACCGGTTTGGATCCGGGTATTACATGTAGATGGTGAGTGACTAGTTTTTCGTCCAAGCCAGGCATTTTCCCGTATGTCCATGCGAATACATCTTGATATTCCTTAAGAAGGTCCACAAATTTCACACGTTCGTAGGCACATAGAGTTGAGATGATAGAGACAGGGCGTGGAGATTCCTCGCTTCCGATGTTGATAACTTCGAGTTCATCTGTGGTGGAGTTAATTCCGTCTTGCAGTTGTCATGGCGCATCCGACACCTCCTCTTGTGACTCGCTGCTGTGATTGCATTCCATTGGGTGGAGAGACTGGGTGGTAGTCTCTCCTGCTAATTGCTAGCAGCGGCTGCGATATACAGTTTTCCCTTTTATTCACGGCTTGCAAAAAGAGCCTACTCCCGCTTGGTATGAGTATGAGCCATGCTTCCGCTTGATGAGGGTAATTTGGCGCGCTCTTCCTTTGGTGAGATAGCGCAAGATTGGATATCTTTGTGAGGCGATGCGATCCTGTCCACTTCTTCGATAAACGTCCATGTTGGGAGTGGAGAGCCAGTGGAATTTGCTTGATGAGTCCCGCGAATTTTTCTTCGGTTGGAACATCTCCATACCGCAGATTGGTACATAAGGAAATAACGACGCGGGGATATGGATAACTTCTTCATTCAACACAGTCTTTAGGCACTGGTGGTATATTGAGGGAATGATCTTATTGTCGTGGATCCACGGTCTTCCCAGTATCATGTGGTAGTATGGCTCTTTCTCGATTACCTCGAACTTTACCTTCTACTGGATTGGTCCCACTGAAAAATCCAGGTTGATGTATCCATACGTGTTGGTTTGGTTGCCTTCGAAGTCCGTCATCATAGTAGGCTGTCGTATAATTTTTCTTGGCCGCACCTTGGATATCCTGAGCGTTCTGAGAGTAATAACATTAGAGGACACCCCTATGTCGATGAGATCCCTTTTGGAATATGAATCCTTGATGCGAGAAGTGACGTGTAGGTCATGGTTATGCCCTTCTTCTGCCATCATGTCGTCTTCAGTGAATGTGACATTGTTGATGGAAATCTCTGATATTCTTGAAGTCCTCGAGCGTAAAGGAACCAAACATGCATCTAGCGCAGTGAATGTCTCTGCTCGTTGGTCTTTTGAAAGGTGCATAAGTTCACATAAACTCTCCACAAACGCGTAAGCTATTGACCTGGGCATGATCATCCGGGACGCCAGTCACCAGTGCTGAAATTTCCGGGGCGGGTGAACCATTCAAATCTGATGTAAATTTGACAAAAAGGTTGAGTACGCTGTTCATCGCCTCCTTCATCAGGCTCATGTCCCTTGCGCAGGCCTTATGAACCCGTGCCGACTCGTCGGGCCTTAGAATTTTTCGTTGGCTGCGCCATTTTGTGCCGTGTTGGGAGAAGAGACATCGACATTCGCCAGATTCCAGGTGGAATTTGAGATCATGGACTCATTTTTAAAATGACCATTTTCTGGAAATCGGAGTTGCAACCGAGAGATTAATCTCCCACTGTGGTCTCCAATTGTTATTGGACGAAAACCGTTTCTGTTGTTTCCGGTAATTTCGTGTGTATGGATGAGAAATGAGTCTAAACCCAAAACAATGTACTGCACGGGAGTACTTTTGATTCGAGAGATCAATCTGTACAATCTTGGCCTAAACCAAGAAATGGCCGTTCCATGTTTGCTTCGGTCACAAAGTGAAGGAGAAGGGTTGGTCTTAGGAAGGGAAGCTAAGAGAGTGTTGAGACCAGAATAGTTGATCCCGGAAGTGTGGGTGTTTTGTGAATTCTATCAGAAAGTTGAATTGGCTAGCTGAATGAAAAGTTATCAGATGATTTTTGTATGTGGTATTGTTCTCCTGACCAAAAACTTGTTGTTTGGGGGAAATGGGTGAGACCTATTTATACAAGTCGCAGTAAAACGTACCCTGGTCTCGTAGAAGCGGAAACTTTTGAGTAATGGAAGAAATGGGTAATGGGTAACACTTAGAATTGATGTTTCCATAATGAAGGATACGTTTCATAATTATTTCTTGCCATTACTAACCGCCTCACCTTTATGACACTTTCTTGTAACGGGCGTATTGCACGCCGCACGCTGTAATCCGCCAGACCAATACCCTGATGAGTATCCCCCAGTTTGTGACATGTTTCGATGTCTCGAGTGTTTAAATGAAAAACGTGTAGCGCTTTGCTACGTGTGACAAGTTTAAAATTGAGAGGCTTACCGTAAGTAAATAGCATGTGTGATGCTAGGCTTGTTTTGGTTAGTCATCTGAAACCTGTCGGGAGAAGAACGATTCGGTGGCGAGTTTTGATGTCTGAGATCATATATTTGGAATAAGGGTAGTCGTTGAGTGTGGATACCTTGTGTTGGCGCCTGAAAATGGCGTAGTGGCATTTTTGGTGTATGCCAGTGGCTTTGCATCATGCTAGCGGCATAGCCGGGGTATAACATCATGACGGCGGCGCAGCCGTGGTGTAGCGGCATGATGGCGTAGCCATGGCATGGAGACATGCCAGTGGATAATTCGTGGCATGCCGGCGTGCCAGTGGCGTAGCTTTGGCATGGCGACATGCCGGTGGCGCAGCCGTGGCATGGTGGCATCCTAGTGGCGTAGGTTTGGCATGTCGGCGTGCCAATGGCGCGGCGGTGGAATGGCGACCATTGAATTTAGGCGTATGGTTGCCTAAAAGTTGCCACAAGTCTACCAGTTCGGTGGCAAACATGAAGGGATGAGATTGCATCTCAGAGGGAAGAAAGCCGTCGATTACGGCTACCTTCTATAGGCGGTGTCGCCTTTAAAGCGCGCTGGCGGATTTTGCAGCAAGGATGGCAAGGCTCATGCATGCCATTAGCGCGATTGCGTAAGTGGCATAGTCGCGCCTGTGACATGGCGGTGTTTCCAAAGCTGAGATTTGGTATCGTGATCAAATTAGGGTTTGGCACTGTGGCCGAAATTAGGCGTCGTGGCCAAAGTTTAGGGTTTGGCTGCATGGTGACCTAAAAGTTGCCACAAGTCTGTTAGTTTGGTGGCCAACTTGGACGGCTGAGATTGCATCTCAGGAGGGAGGGTAGCCGCCGATTGTGTCTACCTTCTGTCGGTGCCCCACAATCTTGTCTAAATTAGGGTTTGGGCATGTCGAAACCCTAATTAGTGCCCTTTACTAAAATCGTTATAGAATTTTCATACGAACTCGGATTTTGACGGCCTCCCCTCCATTCTGATCGGAAAAGAATTTCCTATCTCCCTACGAGGGAATATGTAGGGTTTGAGGTCGTTTAGGAGGTGAAAACAGCCCGACAGTAAAACTCAGGAATAATTTAGGAGGGATGTTACGGGCCCGAGGTGGCATAGTTTTGTGCCACGATTAGGAATTAGGGTTTTATCCACCGCCACCAGAGCATGGCGGCGCCTAGGGTTCATCCTTAACCAAATTGAAGTCCGTAGGGAAGCTGGTCACGCACAGATAGTGGGCTGGCAAGTTTTGGCATGCATGTTTGTCATGTGCACCTGGTATGTGCGTCTGGCATATTTTGGAAGGTTTGGCAAGCCATTAGCATGTGGTGACGGCATGGTGTGTTTGTCCTTGATTGGCCACGAAAAGGGGGCCGGCCAAACATGAGGCGCGACCACATTTCTGGTAAGAGTGTGGCGGATTTAGAGCAACCTGATTTTGTCGATGGGAAGTGGACCCGGCAATCTAGGGAGTGGCCACACTTCCAGTGCGCGGTGGCGGATTTGAAGCGACCTGATTGGTCGATGGGAAGTGGGCCGGCAAGCTTGGGCGTGACTACACTTCTAGTGCGCTGTGACGGATTTGAAGCGACCTGATTGGTCGATAGGAAGTGGATCAGCAAGCCATGGCGTGGCCACACTTCAAGCGCGTTGTGGCGGATTTGAAGCGACCTGATTGGTCGATGGGAAGTGGGCCGGCAAGATAGGGCGTGGCTACACTTCCAGCGCGCTGTGCAGGATTTGAAACGACCTGATTGGTCGATGATAAGTGGGCCGGCAAGCTAGGTCGTGTCCACACTTCCAGCGCACTGTGGAGGATTTAATCGCCTAGTTCGGCTAAGCATGGTTTTCGACCAGCGTGGCCTAATGTACTGCGCGGGGCTTGAAATCCTAATTTTTCAAATCTGTTGGGTCTATGAGTTTTTTGTGAGCTATCACAATAATTGGCTAGATTTTATATGATGCCATAAAACCCTTATCTGCAGAGTGCATTGTGTTTTCTTCTGAGCATTTCGTACGATGACCTTAACTTTGGTACTTGGAGGTTCATGCTACTCCGCTGCGAGTGAACATAAATCCGCCATGCCATACTGATGTTAAGGGTTCTGCCGGGGAACATAACACAGGAAAGTACTCAGTGAATCTTGTATTGACGAGGTGCCGAAATTTACTGAGCGTTTGGGATGGTTGCTCCATTCGCCAGTCTGAATAAATTTCATGTAAATATATTGAATGGCTCAATAAATATGTCGGAGGAGAGGTTAGCACTCACGGCACCATTTCCTTGCCGAGTGACGTCACATCAGATGCAAGGTTTTACGATTTTAACCCTAAACTAAAAACCACCATCAACACAGAGATAAAAGCTTCTTGGTAAGAACTCTTTGTTAAGGAATGATCAACTCCTGCAAACATACTTCTGTTTTATGGTGAGAATCTTAGGGATGCCCTTGTACGTCATATTGCAACAATTTGTATGCTTGAAATTAGTTAAAAAAGGCGCATTAGAGATTTCTTGTATCAGAAAAACAAGAGGACCACACCTATCCCAAGAGTTTTGTGCTGGAAAAAAATCTCTTAACAGCTTTCATAAAATCTGCACAAATGATCCTCAAACCATACTAAAAGAAATTGGAGGAGAAACTATGAGGACTAGGAGCCTTGTGGAAATCGACGATACATAAAGCATATATTTGGCATACAGGTCGAAGAAGATTTTTCGGTAGCTTTCTACAAATAGTTTCTAATGGAATCTGTGGTGGCCTGAAATCAAGGGAGATTAGCTAAATATCAATAATACATGTCTCGACTAAACTGAATTTTTTTGTAAAATATAATGTATGTACCTCATATTAGCGGGAGTGGAGAAAACTAATTAAAGTTTCCAGAATATTTCAATGAAAACCTGTTTTGATATCTCAACTCAATGCAACTCGATGGTATTTATTAATCGTGAAAAGCTTAGTTGTTGTAGGATTCTGTTACAGTTTTAGAATAGGAAAGTGCTGAAGAAGACTAGAAAACCTGTTGAAACTCGATGTTCGTGAAAAGCTTAATTTAGGAAACAGTTTTATGGGAAACTATATAAGAAATACTCGGGTAGAGAAGCGGGTTTAGTGGGACGGCCATGATCTCTGTCATTCTATATTGCGAACGATCTCAACCATTCTTTGACCTAGATACATATACACTACCTTTCCTTATAACATTGATTATCTCATTATTAGTGATAGGCGCCATAAAAGAGACCGCTTCTTCGTCATACACTGTGTTTTTTGCCTTAATATTATCCCAAACATTAGAGTTAAAAGGATTCGCATCATTATGCCCAAACACATCAATTTAATAAGAGACATATTTAAGTGGCTTTATCAAGGGAGTTTCAATGAAAAACACGAAAAAATAACTATACATGATGGAAAATTGTAGGGTAAATATGACAACTACACGGAGAACATTGTCTATAAAGATATGATACTCAATTAGCAAATTAGTTAGTAATATTAATTTTCTTGGTTGTAAATACTAGATTGTTGTTATTTAACGGTACTACTATGTGATATTTGATTTTGGGTGAAATTTACATATAAAAGAACTGGAGTACTAGAACATGATTTCCTTCTTTCTATACTTGAAAGTGTTTTTTTTTTCCCCTTTTCCTTTAGTGTATGATAGCTGGGTGTGAAATGATGGACTCAGATACACATGCCTTCTATAATAGTTTCGCTTAATTAAGGATAATTTGGGGAAATTATTTGGTTTTCTTTACTTTTAGCTTTTAAATGTGGGCGAACGAATTAAAACAGAGGCGATATTTTGTTTCTTTTGATAAGTATACAAGTAAAATATAAACTTTTTCCATACGGTATAGCAAGAAAGCATAACCAAAATTAAAATATACAATTAAATTATCACTTAATACACATTCAATTCAATCTGTGATTTGATACAATCAGGCGGGATTTGAGAAATAATCAGATTTTCTGAAACCTTCTCTTGTATAAGTATTGAAATTTATTTGAGGAGATTAAAGATCAATAACCCAAAACTAATTTTCAGACTTATTCAAGGATCTGAAAGTCATGATTCCCGTACCCTGATTCTGTTGTTAGAAAACTTGAAACGAATACTAAGCATATAATCAGGAAATGGATTCCTTATATCCAATTACTGGAATCATATTACCTTATATATAGTTAGATTATTTGTCTTTCTATTATCCCAAATAGACACATTGTTAGGGTATTATACTTAGGTGTGAAATGTTGGACCTCAAATACACGTCCACATACTAGTGACGTTTAATTAGGTGTAGTCTTGGGAACAACGGGAAGTCTTGGTTTTCTTTTTTCTTTTATTATCTTTATTTTTTTGGTGCGGACAAACAAGTAGGATGGAGGAGTTATTTGTTTTCTATCCATGAACAAAATATATTTCTTTATCTTTCTTTAAAGTATACAAGTACTATATAAATGTTGTTTCGTACGCAACAACCCGAGAGCATAACCAAGAGTTCAACCAAAACAAAACAAGAATCTTCCAAACTAAAAAACAGACCACTAGCTAGACTAGAAAATAGTTTCATTAAACAAATGCCTTCCAATTATATTACTACAAAAAAATAATCACCAAGATAATGCCAAGTTGAATCACTTATGAACTGCACTCAGCCACATTTAATGATAATCTATGGTGGTTAGGTGACTCTTTATGTCTCTGTAAATGCATCATTTTGGACTTGGGGGCACATTGATAGCCATTGGTTATTGGTTGTTTATCTGACTACGAATAACAAATACTATTACACTTCCGTGGCTCATTGCTATTGCTACAGTGAAAGTAGGGATACACCTTTCGTAGGGTGTTGGACACTTTTCCCAGATCCCTTTTCTATTTTTCTTTTTTGTTATAATAGAGCTTTTCTTTTTCTTGGTTATTTTTTTTAGTTATACAGATGCAGATGCAAATGCAAATCATAGTATTGGTTAAGGTTTGGTCAGAATCTCATTGGTTGTTTCAAATCCTAAAAAAGGCCAATTCACATGGCCGCAACCAATAAAATGTATATTGCATTACTTAAATGTCCAAGATGTACTTTCTCCTGCAACTAAAATGGAAACTATAAACTTCAAGTTCCAAGTAAATTTCACCTGAAGTTAGTTTGTACTACACTTGATTGTTTCTTGAAAAACTTTCACCTGAAGTTGCCATGGAAAACTGTTTCCTACCTAGATTAAGGTTTTTATCTTTTTACAGCTACATCTTTCCCCCCAGTGTATAGGGTGCAGGATTATACACTAAAGCATATCGCTAATCGTTTCCGAATAAACAAAATTATCATCTATCCCTCATACAGATGCACATGCAAACGCAAATGATAGTATTGGTTAAGGTTTGGCTAGAATCTCATTGGTTTCTTCCAATCCTCAAAAAGGCGAATTCACATGGCCTCAACCAATAAAATGTATTTTTCGTTACTTAAAATGTCCAAAATGTACTTTCTCCGGCAACTAAAATAGAAACTATAGACTTCAAGTTCCGAGTAAATTTCACCTGAAGATAGGATAGTGGATGATGACTTAGTTTGTACTACACACTTGACTGTTTGTTGAAAAAATTTCACTTCAAGTTGTCATAGAAAACTGTTTCCTACCTAGATTAAGGTTTTTATCTTTTTTGCTACTACATCCTTTCTCCCCCCAATGTATAGTGTTAGAATATATCCTCCGTATACAAGATATCGAGGTAACCATGTAAACAGGCGTACGGATGAAGTGACCGTGCAGTTCTTGTAAAATATTAAAGACAATAAAGACGGAGATTATTAAGATAATTATACAATCAATTATCAAGATATTATTACCTAGTTAAACAAAATATTGAGATATTATGTTATTTCTAGGTTTAGTTAACTCTATAAATAAGAGTTCTCATGTAAATGTAAAATCATCACAGTACCATCAAGTCTGGAGATCAATATATTTCACCCTACGGGGTTCTATCAGTGGACGTAGGCGTTAGTGCCGAACCACTTTAATTCTCTTGTCTTGTTTATTCATATTTGATTGATTTTGCTTAATCGATGATCCGTCTCGATACCCATAATTTATTATGGTATCAGAGCGGGGAGATCCGCTCAATTGCTTCCGCTTTCTGTTTATTGGGTTATCATTTTCATCGATTTTGTTCGGACTAAAATTTTCAATGGTCGTCTATTTTTACTCAATGGGTGATTAAGTTTTCCATCAGAGTTATCATCAAATAACATAACTCTTCATATTATTCATATCAAAGAGTTAGAATCCATTTTTATGGGTCTTCCTCAAAATCTTTCAGAATCAGTTTTCACACAGGAAACTCTCTTTGATGATCAAATATTCATTTTATATAGATCTTTATCCAAGATATTATTATCCATATCTTGCTTCAATTTTATGATCTAATATTCCTCAAAAAGTTTAATTCATCATTTTACTGTTAAACAAAATATCTATTCTTACCAAATTCTGGTAATTAATATTTTCTGGAAATGTTTTCCATATTTCCATGTTTATCCTGGATAATCATGTTTCTTTCCGAATATTTACAGAAAATATATTCTCTCCTCAGATTATTTAACATCATTTTGTCACAATAATATTCTCTCCATTGTGTGGGTTTCGAATTGTAATACTCGTCAATATCATTTTTGGTGTTTTTTGTTTATTGCAAACTCGCAGTAGCAATTGCTTTTCTTATATTCATGGTTTTCCACCATAGATTAGCAATGGTTCACATCCATATCCATTGCAGTGTCTATTTTGTCAAATCTATAAATTCTCCTGCCTTTTTGATACTATATTTTACATCAATTTTTTTTTCGTGCATATGGGTTAAAGATTGCAGAGTCAAGTTTTTATGCTCACTGTTGGCTCATAATTCTTATCAATGAACAAAGATAATAGTACTTCTTGTTCTCTCTCAACTTCATGAGTTTTCTTATCATAGTTTATGACTATACATGGGTATCGAACATAGACCCATTCATTACTCAAAGTTACCATTCAAACTATGTATCTGTATTAGTTTAACTACTAATTCATCGTTGGTAACATTCAATTGGGAAATCACGTTCCAATGATATTATCTCCTTTGCAATATTGTATAATTGCATCACAGCCCTTGTTTCTTAACAAGTTTTAGCCATGTATAACCATGTATTGTTTTGATGAGGTTATATCCATTATCATAGCAAATTTTAAATTCTCCTTTTTCGTTTCCTGAGAATTTTATTCCGATATATTTCCTATTTTCGAGAATATCCAGTTATTTTGGTAATCTATTTTACACCAAATATTTTTTTTTTATTTTCTGAAAACTTTCAATCTCATTTTGGAAACTTATTTCTATGTCCGTAGCTGATTCTCACTATGGACCAACATGAAATTTCTGGTATGATTGGTTTTTAGCAAACCAAGCCTATTGGCAATCAAGCCAATTCTGAACGCACCATTTCCATATGGCGTGCAGTGTACCTTGGAGATCATTTTGCTGCTTCATTTTTGTTCAATGTGCCGATGCAACCGAAGACCAAGTGTCCGTGGTCGATAATCAAAGTTCAAGTTGCAAGACCGTTTTCAAGAGAAGTTTCAAGTTGAACACTTCAAAAAAATTCCGTACTCAACTTGAGGGGGGTGTTAGAATATATCCTCTGTATACAAGATATCGACGTAACCATGAAGACAGGCGTACAGATGAAGTGACCGTGCAGTTCTCGTAAAATATTAAAGACAATAAAGACGGAGATTATTAAGATAATTATGCAATCAATTATCAAGATAGTATTACCTAGTCAAACAAAATATTGAGATATTATGTTATTTCTAGGTTTAGTTAACTCTATAAATAAGAGTTTTCATGTAAATGTAAAATCATCCCAGTACCATCAAGTATGGAGATCAATATATTTCACCCTACGGGGTTCTATCAGTGGACGTAGGCGTTAGTGCCGAACCACTTTAATTCTCTTCTCTTGTTTATTTATATTTGATTTATTTTGCTTAATCGATGATCCGTCTCGATACCCATAATTTATTATGAATATATGGCACGTATATTGGAGTGATCATGTGCAGTGAGCGTTTGCGCACGTGAAGAATAAATCAAACATCTATAAGATATGTGTAATATTTTAATTTCCTAGATAAGTATATTCTGATATTAATTAGGAATATATTTTTCATCTTCTCAACTCTATAAATAGAGTACATATGTAACTGTAAAACTATCTCAGAACGTTCTGACGATCATCAATATAATTCACCCTTATGGGTTTCTCCGTGGATGTAGGTCGAGATGACCGAACCACGTAATATCGTTGTCTCCATTATCATTTTGGTATGTAGTTCAATTTCTTTATGTTTTCTTTATTTTATCACTGATTAATAATTTTATTGTTTGTCGAATCAATGATATCCATGTTAGTTTTGATCTACATATCAAAATTTAACATGGTATGAGAGCAGAAATGCTCTCGATCCAATCGCTTCCGCTTTCTAATTTTTTCAATTTTGAAAATCTCTATCATTTCCGTTTTCGATTTGATATCTGCAAGACTGATCCAAGTTTTCATCGTCAAACTTTTGGTCTTTATATAAATCTTTTTCTTTCTAATTTTCCAATTTTGAAAATCTCTATCATTTCTATTTTCGATTTGATATCTGCAAGACCGATCCAAGGTTTCATCGTCAAACTTTTGGTCTTTATATAAATCTTTTTAGTTTCAGATACAAAGAAAATCAACTTTTGGTCTTTAACAAATTTTCAATCTTTTTTTTTCTTGTATCTGATCTGGTTTCATCAATATGCTCTTGTTAGTCTCCAAGAGTAATCTGTTTCTCTATTGATGACTTTTAGCTCGGTTTATTTGGGTTCCTATCATATGACTCATTTTAAACCTATTATGCTTGTGAATAATATTGTTCTGTTTATTCACGTCCAAGACTTGGTTCTTACGTCAGGCTCATATCACCATGTCCATGGTTTATGAAAATTTGTCCTTCCATCAAAAGATGTATCTCAAGTCAACTGTTTTTATCGTTGTACAGGATCACAAGAGATTTTTTCATTTGATGTCCTTATATCATATCCAAAATAAAGGATTTATGCATCAAAATCGGTTCGCATGAGCTAACCGGAGATCTTTCTGCCATATCCGGCATTTTTCTGTTCACTTTATCACAACAGCGTGAACTCGTCAACAATGTTACCATTTTCTCAATTTTCCGTTCCTTCCTTTTGTGGAGGACATTCAATGCAATTCAATTCCGAAAATACATCGAATTTTCATTTAGTAAATATGTTTTAAGAAAATATTTTTCTTTCCAAATGATAAACGTCTTTTTGGATTTCATTTCCAAAATTAATTTCATTCCAAAAAACTATCTTTCATGTCTATATATGTTTCTCACTTTGAACGATTTCTATAAAATCATGTTATATATATCTTGTTATTTGTTGACAAGGCTCATTCCATGCAGCAAACTGCATTTGTTATCTTTGTGCCATGTTCATTCGGCACTTTCGCTTACTCAATCAAATTAATCTCATTTAATTCAATTCGAAAATTCATTTTGAATTTCTGCCAATTAATCCTGTTAAGCATGAAACAAACTTCCTTATTTCCCTCCATTTTCTTTCTTATCCGAGTTGTTGACTCTATGTTATCATTTATGATGTAAACCAAATACAACTTCTTGATCACTACATCTTTTGTGTCCATGAGGTTTAATCAGAATCTATTTTCTTAGACTTTTTCTCAGTCCATATGGTTCCCATCTTGCTCCAATATTTATGAGCTTTATGGATTTCACCATTTTATTCTCTGCATCTTTATTGTTTATCAAAGATGTTTCATTCTTGTCATTAAGAATATTCAATAAAATAGAATGATGTTTCCCAAAATATCTTGCCATTTTCGGTAATCAAATATTTTCCATATTTCGGAATCCATAATATCGATCTATTTTCCATCTTTATCAATGTTCATTGAAGATGAATTCTTCCATTTCTGATAAAATTTCCCCCCCCGAAAACATCAACCAGTCAAAGTCTATATGGAAGACTGTTTGTTACACATAGTTCGTTTTATACAAGTGTACGTATCCTGCTGCTACGAAGTCTGCTATGAAGATCATTTTGATGCTTCATTTACTGTGTCTCGCGAGTTTATTCAACTGTCGTTGTAATTGAAGTTCAAGAGCCTGCAGTTAAGAAATGAAGTTTATGTTACAAGATTATTTTCAAGAGATTGGTCAAGTTGAACACTTCAAAAAATTTCCGTGTCCAATTTGAGAGGTGTATTGGAATATATGGCACGTATATTGGAGTGATCATGTGCAGTGAGCGTGTGCGCACTGAAGAATAAATCAAACATCTAGAAGATATGTGTAATCTTTTAATTTCCTAGATAAGTATATTCTGATATTAATTAGGAATATTTTTTTCATCTTCTCAACTTTATAAATAGAGTACATATGTAACTGTAAAATTATCTCAGAATGTTCTGACGATCATCAATATAATTCACCCTTATGGGTTTCTCCATGGATGTAGGTCGAGATGACCTAACCACGTAATATCGTTGTCTCCATTATCGATTTGGTATGTAGTTCAATTTCTTTATATTTTCTTTATTTTATCATTGATTAATAATTTTATTGTTTGTCAAATCAATGATATCCATGTTAGTTTTGATCTACATATCAAAATTTAACATGGTAATATATTCCAATATATAGGGTGTTGGATTATATGCTAAAGCATATCGCTAATCGTTTTCGAATAAACAAAGTTATCATCGGTTCCTCATACTACTTGCTTATATCTTATGTTATCGATTTGCTCTAAAAGTAACATGTTCCTCCATTTTAAGTAAGTAATAAACTGGCTCCCCTTGTATATGTCGGTTTGAGTACAATAAAACAACCACACAAAAAGGATATCCAATTAGCTTCTTCCCTGAATAAACTTTGCTGATGTATTATGCTTAACCTTATAAGTAGTCTAGCGTGCATCTTTTTTAACAAGACCAGAGTATATTAAGGTAAATATTCTTTTTTTGGGGTTAATAAATGATTTAACCCATTGTATGCATGCACAACAGATGAGAGATTAATACCTAAATATAACTACTCCCGTTTCAAAAAGATAGGTTTGTTCCATGTACGAATTACATATTAAACAAGCTTATCTTTCTAAAACGGAGGGAATATATATTAACTTTAGCCAGATAGTAGATGTAACTAATAAGCCTAAGCATTGCTCTCCATGACCTAAACAACTCTTTGTAGAAAAACCTCAACAATGTTTCTTTGCTCCTATTATTATAAAAACATTGATAATAATCACTTGAACGCCAGTATAATTTTGTGAAACTACAAAGTTACTGTTTTACAGCAAGGAGTTGCACATTCAACGGGCCATACGACACAGACGTGTGCGTAAGTACCTGATGGCCCAGATGGTGTGCAATTTGAGTAAGTTAGTTCTCTCAAAGCAGTAGAATTATGCAACATGAATTTTAATATCATATATGAGAAAACATTAAACAAAACTCAGTAGAGGTTGCGATTAACTATTCAAAAATCAACTGAAAGTTGTCGTGCAAACGACGCTCAATGCACGATATATTGATAAAGTTAAACCCAGCATGTTGCGCAAAGACACATGTGCGGTTACAGACACAGCCATGGTAGCGGGCAAGCGAATCTTGAATAATTCGCGTTAAGATGGTACTCTATGGGTTCTACTACCAGTAAACTTCATTCTAAAGGCGCCTATTCCTCTTTAGTGTTCCAATATATGTTTTAACATTGACTAATAAAATTGCTAAAACAAAAAACAAACTCTGACAATTACCATTTGGTTTGATTCCACGAGATTAATTTTTATACCACAACGTTATTAGAAACCAAGAAAAATAGAAAATGTACTAACAAAATTGTCAGATGTCCAATAAGCTGACTCCCTGGTAGGGGTGTAAATTTTGCCCGGCAGCCCGAGGCCCAGTACCGTCCGCCCTGTCCCATGACAGTCCATGGGTGACCGTGGCCCTTTACGGGCTGGCCCGACCTAGCCCATTTAAATAAGAGGGCGGGCACAGGCCACAATTCAAATTTTCTTGCCCGGCCCAATACCCTCCCTATTATCCCGTCAATGCTACCCGCCATGTTTGCCCGCCAGTGTTATCCATTTACCTAGTCTAAGTGACTGTTCTCATTTGTTTTATCCTAGAATATACTTGGTACATATACTTAATACAGTCAACCCTCGTAGTTTTCATATGTATTTCTTAACTTTTATTCCATTGGAGTCTAATTTTGTTAACCATATAGAGAAAATATTGAGCAAAATCTAAGAAAATTTCCTTTTCTGATGATTCAATTCAGGAAAAATTATAGGAAGTTTGGTTTATCTTATTACAAAACATGCTTGGGTAGGCCATGGATACTAACTGTAAGTAAATAACCCTACCCGCCCGGCCCGGCTCTTTTAATTTCATGGATAAGAAATGTTCCGGCCCGCCCTATACCGTCCCATTTAATAAATATGTCGGGCTACCCGACCCGGCCCAATTTACACCCCTACTCCCCGGTACTTTCTTGCAGGCAGCTATTTACATATACCACTCACATCTCTTATAAACTCAAATATGTCCTTATTTATTTACTGAATATTTGGGGTCATTGGGGACAATTTCTACATTTTTTCCCGTCTATAACAAAAACTTGACGTAATTATGTTTCTTTCTAATTTCAGGAAATTTTAATGAGAAGATATTTCGTGACGACTAAAAGATGGATCTTGACCTTAGTTAAGAGTAAATCTAAAATAAAGTTACCAGTATGGATGTTAAAAGAACTCTAAACAGATAAAGACACTAATCTAAACAAAAAACAATGGGGAGCAAAGCAAAAAGGGAAGATTGTTTACTTCGTACACTCATATCTGATACACGTGCATAAAACGTACTCTTCCGACGATCGAAAAAGTCGCAGCAGACTTCGTTTTGGCCAATGACTGAATAAACTGTTTAATGAGAAGGCACATTTGTAGAAAGGTTAATATGATCTTATGAAAGAAAAAAGAAACGATAAAAAACTACCCTAGGAGCAGTAATTTGTTTTAACATGTCTTTTATCCTGGTTAAATCGGGGCCTATGGATTTTTCCATCCACCCCATAAAGAATGATAAGGGGTGTTTAAGTTTGATGAAACTACCATTTTACCCTCTATCAAATATTAATACTACTAATTTGTCCCATCTAATCCTAATCATAAAATCATAAAACTAAAATCAAAATCATAAAACTAAAATCAAAAAATTTAAAAACTAAAATCAAAATCATAAAACTAAAATCATAAAATTAAAAACTAAAATCAAAATCATAAAACCGATTGTTGATGTATAATGTTAGATTCAGATTTTATATGTGTGTCGAGTAAACCGATTGTTGTTCTCAATTTTTATGGATCTTTTTTTGTTAGAATCGGATTACATGAGCATTCTTATAAACCGATTCCTGTTGTGCAATGTCAGGAATCGGTTTTTATATATATATCGGGTAAACCGATTCTGGTTAATCCGAAATAATTCTGCATGATTTTACCTGATTTGAAAACGAGCATAACTGTATACTCGATTTCAAAACGAGTATGTCTGTATACTCGATTTCAAAATGAATATGACTTCTTAATTTGAGTATAACTTTATACCCGTTTTCAAAACGAGTACAACTTCTTAATTTGAGTATACTTTATACTCGTTTTCAAAACGAGTACAACTTCTTAATTTGAGTATAACTTTACATTCGTTTTCAAAGCGAGTACAACTTCTTAATTTGAGTATGAATTCATACGCATTCTTAGCTCAGGTATAGAATGAATTATTTGATGTTTAACAACACATAATTCACAGATAAAAAAGAAAAAATTTATCCACAATCGGGTTTATGTTCATGCCCATTTACACCCATTCTGTATAATCAGTTAATTTTCCCATATAAATCGATTCTGGGTAGAAGCAAGTTTCAAAAAATCTCTGTATGTTTTAGAGGTTACAATCGGTTGATACCAATTACAACATAAATCGATTCTCAGTTGGTGTTCTTCAAAAAATTTCAATATTTTAAATTTTTCATATTTAGATGATTCACTAACACAGGTTCATTTCACATCTAACACAACATTTTACCACTAATCACCCGAATTAACATTAATTTAACACTGATTAATCAGTGGTAAATTAATCATTAAAAAATAGTTGGTTAACAGGTTTTCCATTTTACTTCAAAATGTTTTTTTTTTATCGTGTAATGATAGGCCCCAATTTAGCCGGGGTCTTTTAACCCATGGGATCATCCTTAAAATAGTAATATGATTATATTATGGATCGAAAAAAGTAATTAAACTGCTCAGTACTTTAATTTTTAATTATTCCACCTTAACCACTACTGGTTTTGCAGAAACCAGAAAGATGGTGCTGTTTTCAAACAGAGGTGGTTTTTGCTTCTTCCCTTCTTTCCTAATAAAGGGGTTTACTTGGGTGTCTACGTAGAAATAGCAAAAAAAGATTCTTCTTTTAGTTCCATCTTTAAATAGAAGTTCGTTTGTTTCCTATTTTTAGATCTGTATTTTTTGTTTTCGATCTTCATTTCCCTCCCTCCCTCTCGATCCATTTATCTTTCAATCATTCTCTCTCTCCCACTTGACTTTGAACAAGAGATTTGAAGATACACTAGCTAGAATAAGATGGGAAGAGGAAAGATTGTGATCCGAAGAATCGACAACTCAACCAGTAGGCAAGTGACTTTCTCCAAACGAAGGAACGGATTATTAAAGAAAGCCAAAGAGCTTTCTATTCTTTGTGAAGCTGAAGTTGGTCTTACGATTTTTTCTAGCACTGGCAAGCTCTATGAGTTCTCAAGTACCAAGTAATCTCTCCATCTCTCTAGTTGATTCTGTCTAAATATGATCGTCTTTTTTATTTGTAGTGTCTCGATCGAGATCCCTAATTTGACTACACTTTATTAAAATCAACACAAAATACAAGGTGATTTTATTCATGAAATATACCTATAATTTAGTTTGTTTCATGTATCTGAATCAAAAACCACGCATTGCATGAGTATGAACTAACATAAGTTAATTAGGGTACTAAATTTTACTTAATATCCTTCAATTTGAATTCTCTGTTTAAGTCTTTTTAACTTTCTATTTTGACCAATTTGTTTTCCGATTTGTTTTACATTTTAATTTGTTAATATAAATTGAACATGGTTTAATTGGATCACCATAGATCAATCTATTAGTACTCTAATGGATTAATACACTTAAGACGTTTTTTGTGTGAGTCCCCGTACCGGTGCCGTGTCTGTGATGTGAGTCTCCGCGGTCTGTGTCGCCGTATCCAGTCGCCGTATCCGTGTCATGTACCTAATGTCACTGTGCATGTGTGCATATACTTACACACATGTCCTCGTACCGGTGTCGTGTCTGTAATGTGAGTCACCTTGCCGTGTCTACTTACAGCGTCATGTGTGCATCATGCGACATTCCATTTGCTGTCTGAGTTAGGGTGTCCGTGTAATATTGTGCCCCTACCGTGTCTCATACTTCTGTGTTTACAATGAGATCAGTATCCTCTTCTTTTAACCGATCAAGAATCATATTTTCACAGATTTGGTGTCCTTGGAAATATATATATTGATCAATGCTGTCATTCGGATACCTATACTCTTTTTAGCCATACTAATCTAATCCTGGGACCCTTGATCAAAATTCTATCTCGATTCCCTTGTCCCGCTATGCTGTTTTTTCCCCTCTCCTTCGATCTTGAAAATATATAAATTGCGACTGGCTAACCGTTACACAAAACTTGATTAGATCCATGTTTCTTTATTAACTAACCCAAATTTTCTTGTTTTCCTTTTATTTTTCTAGTCAGGTATTTCATAACGTGGAAAATGAAAAAAAAATAGAGGCTCTTTTTGTATTAAGAAAAATACATAAATACATATTCATTTATTGCGTCATCCAAAATCTTCAATATTTTTAAGGTAGTGAAACTATCCAATCCACTGAGAGTACAAGAGTCTGATTTCTTAAATCAAGAAAGATGTTGATTTATTGTCGGGTGCACTATCATCTAAAATGGTATTGGAACTTGTGTTGAAATCGTCATTGTCAAATTTAACAGTTATTTAATGAGTGATAGTGAGCAGTTCTCTATAGATGCATGGTGTAATCGGAAATTCCAATAATGGTTGAAGTATACATTTACTTCAGCAACGGATGTGATCATGAGGAAGTCCATGGAATATGATACATGAGGATTCTACAATAGATTGATAAGATATACTCCTCTGGTTTTTTATTTCCATCTTATATCCTATTTCAGTATGTTCTCAAATATGGAACAGTTTCTGTTTACTGTTGTATCATTTTCTCATCAAACTCTCACATATACCTTTCAATTTTATAATTATAAAATTATTTTTACTATGATATAATTTAATTTTCTTAATGGTAATCTTCATAAATTCGAACGGATCTGTTTAATATCATTCGTGATTATTTTCATCCTTCTTCAAGATATTTTTTATATATCTTCTTTTTAAATTTTCCAAAATAGATTTTATATGTTATCCCTATTCTTTTCAATTGAAAATGGAGTTAACAATTTAGGAATTTGTATTCAAAAAGGTGTTGGTGCCCAGCTTGTTGCTAGGCTGCCGTCCATTCCTTGTAATATTGATTTTTATTTTTAATAAAAAATAATAATAATAATTTAGGCTATTCTATTAATAAAATTTATATAGTTTGCGGAAAAAAAAATTGGTCTCCTTATTTTTTTGAGTTTTCAAAACGGAATAAAATAAAAAGATGGAGGAAGTAATTATTTGACTATTATGCTCCTTTTTTGTTTCAGGGGAGGATAATTGACTGATTTTTTCTTCGTCACAGTTTCATTCATAACCCATTTATTTTACACCTACTAGCGTTTCTTTATGATTTAATACCTAGAAAATAAGTGTCTAAAATGTATACTAATTAGATGCACTTTAATATCCAAATAAATGACAAACACAAAACTAAAAGCAGCTCAAGAGTCTTGGATGTTGGTTCGATTTTAGGAAATACTAAACGGTTCGCACCTACTCAATTTATGTTAGGGTTCTTGATTTTAGTTATATTAGGATTTAGTTCTTTATTTAGGCATTCTATTTCTATGAAGATTATAGATTATCTTGTTCTATAAATAAGGGGCATAACCCTTTGGGCTTGAATTGATAATTAGTTTAATAAATTAATCGTTTGGATTACTCATTCAATAATAATTCAAAAGCAACTCTTTAGTAATTTCTTCAAATAATTCAAAAGCATCTCTTTAGCAATTTCTTCAAATAAGACTTTTGATAAAGACAAATAGTGTTAGTTTTCCTATCTCTTTAAATTTTCGTCCCCAATAATTTGTTTGCTTCACCGAGATCTTTCATATCAAATTTACTATTGAAATGAAATTTCAACCGTTGAATCTCTACATTACTCCTAGACACAATAAGTATGTCATCAATGTGTGAAAGGAAATAGATAAATGATCTTTTCTTGGAGTTGTTCAAAGTACACATAAGAGTCACAATTGTTGTGTGCTTTTGTGTCTCATAAATCTGTCAAGTCGCTTGTACCACTTCCTTGGAAACTGCTCTAAGCTATACAATGATCTCTTTTGATACACATTCTTCTTTACCTGCTACTTTTAACCCCTCAGGTTGCTTTATATAAATCGTCTCCTCCAAGTCACCATAACGCCACCAAAGAAAGTAAAATTACAGTGGAAGTATGCTTTACCACTGGATAAAAATTTCCATTATAGTCATTCGCTTTCCTTTATATGTAGGTTTTATTTACCAGTCCTATTTTTGAATCTTACATTACTTCAAACTTTCATCCGATTGGATTTTCCAATTTTAGGTAGCTCTACCATCTCTCAAGTCAAATTCTTGTAAATGGAATCCATCTCTTCACTCCTGGGTTTAAACTACCTACACAATTGTCTTCATTGTTTGTTTGTACGCGCGAAATTTTCTCTTTTACAACTAGTAATGCATATGTAACTATCATAATTTGTAGCTTCTTCGGTAATATTTCAAGTTTTGCTATTCTACTTGCAATTGTGGTAGTGGTTCTATAATTAAACCATCAGTTGTTTCCAATTCGAAGTCTTCATCACAATTCCCAATTTCAAAATTCTCGTCTCTATGGACAGACTTGGCTGGCTTCTCATTAGGAAAAAAATCCTCCATTTGATGAATTTATATTTCAAATGATTCATTCTTTCACATCGCAGTCTCGTTAAAGGAAACATTCACGACCTCTTCGATTCAGGACACCATCACTTTTTTCCTTTCACCCCTGATTGAAAACCCACAAAAATGCTTTTCTTGGCTTTAGGGTCAAGTTTTCCTTTCCTCATATGATAATAAGCAAGACAATCAAAAACATGTAAGTGCAATTGTTGTTAGGAGCATTATGTATGCTATAGTATGTATTAAGTCTAATATATCATAACTTGTTAGTATGGTTAGCAGATATATATATAAAAAAAGGGTAAGGAATACTAGCAGTCAGTGAAGTGGATTCTGCTGTATAATTTAGATACCGTAGATGTTAGTTTGATGTTTTCACGGAATGAGAGAACTAGTTACAAAGTAGTAGGATATTGTGGTTCTGATTATGCTGGCGATTTACACAAATCTGTTTATAACTGGATATGTCATTCACGGTTACAGGCGAACCAATAAGTTGGTGAAAAAAGGGGTACCAAGTACACCACCAAATTTTAATTTTGAAACTGTATGGAAAAACTCGTTACAATCATTACCACAAATCAACACTAAGGATACGATACCTGATATGAATACAAGTTTGACTTGGGGCGATCTCACAAATCACTATCCAAGTAATGACCTAGTAGGTACCGGAACAGTTACAGAACCGAATTGCAACAAGAACAAGTCTTGTAATCTTTCTTTCAATGTACGAATTCCCAAGAATAAACCTTATACGTTCTATATAATCTTAGAGGCTTAAAACTATCCAGGTTATTCTAACATACTTCTTGTGATATTTCTATTATACACATAAACAGTATAATACGGAAAACAAATAACACAAGACATTAAAAATTTTGTTAACAAGGAAGACTGCAAAGCAGAAAAACCCAGGAACCTAGTCCAGAAATTGAGCACCACATTTTATTAAGCCGCTACAAACACCATTCTACTATTATACTTCAGAATATAATATAGTTTAAAACGAATCGAACCTTCGAGAAAGTCATCTTCTGTGGCCCTCATTTATGTTTCATGGATCTCGCAATGATCTGCGCACACGATCCTCCTAGTTGACGTCCTTTACATGCCTATGAGTTGCTTTAACCTAAGTGAATACCGTTAGGACTAGTATAGCTCTAACATAAAGTTTATTTGATTTCTTTTAGAAATATTTTCAATCAAGGTATGGAAATTTATATGTTTATGAGGGATATTTAAGAAAAAAAAGGTTTCAAACAGACTCAAGAATTACACTGAAATCATTCTTTTCAAAAGTATAGAGATGCATAATCAATTCTATCTCACAAAAATAATTTAAATAGATCAAACCAAGAGTAATTTAGATAAGTATCTTGTGGAATCACAAAGTCTGAGACGAAGAGAACTTTGTGATTTCTATCAATCAATTTCCTAATCCAAATTTTGATAACATAAAAAAATCAATAAAAAAAAGTCTGGTTAACAAGAAGGTAAAGGATAGTCTGTCCGGGCTTCGCGAATCTCTTAGTGAAGGGTTTCAAAGTCGTAACCTAGAATATAGTTTCCATAAGAAACCTAGGTGTTTAGAGAATAACTCTAGTCTTAAACTAGGATGTAGGAGTGCTAGGATTAAACTTCTACTATGCAGGGAGCCAATTTTTATATTGATGAACAACCTTGATAGATTACAAACAAAGATAAGCTTGTGAACTATTGCCTTGTATATAAATTCAGAGTAAATGAAACTTGTCTACATAGATTATGCATGAAACAGGTGAGAATTTTTCTTAGAATCGCAAAGAAGATGTATGCAATCAAAGTGCAGCATATTTTTTTTTTCCATAGATCTATGGTTAAATAGATCAGGAAACCGACAAGATTCATTGTCACACGACCAAATCAATTCGTGAACTGTCAAAACAATTTGTGAACTGAAAAAGCCGTCTCTTGACTTTTGGAGTTTTATGATTAACAAGTTTGCGAACTGTGCAAAAAAATTTGTGTATTTGAAAATAAAAAGTGTACAAGAGATATAAGAAATCAACTAGTTCGCAACTTTAGGAAATCAGTTCGTATATGTTGAACTAAATAGAGTACAATACTATCTCAAAATCGACCAGTTTGCGAACTGAGCAAATCAGTTCGTATATGCGAGTTAATTGAGATATTTAAAAATCAAGTCTTTATATTTATGTGTTCAAGTTCATGAACTGGTAAAAATATTTGTAAACTTTACGAACTAACTTGACTACTCCTTACAGATTACAATCTTCTTGCAAAGTTCATCGTTTTACTAAAGTTAGAATAGTAGATAATATGAGAAAATAAGATAGTCAGTCTTGACATATTTACATTCAAACTGTCTAAAATCTTTAATCTTCAAGGTAGATTGGTGCATTCTGATACTCAACTACTATGCTCTAATCCTAATCCGAGATAACAAGCTTGACATACCAAAACTTGTGAGTTTGACCGAGCAATGCTCTCATAGTTGGAGATCAATATTATAATCTACAGTAGAATTTTCAACAAACAAAGCTAAATATATGATTGTTGTTGAAGTTACAAAAAAGGAAACTTTGATTAAAAGGTTATTTAATGAAATGAGAATTGAGCACGAGCAAGTAAAATAAGGGTGTATTGAGATATTTAAAGTGCGTTACACTTAGCTGAGAACCAAGTTTATCATGCTACAGTAGTATTTTCTATAACCGGAGTTGAATATATGATTGTTATTGAAGGTATGAAAAAGGCAATTTTCATGAAAGGGTTATTCAATGAAATGATAATTAAGCAGGAGCAAGTAGGGGGTATTGAGACATTTAAAGTGCGATACACTTAGCTAAGAACCATGGTTATCATGATTTAACAAATCACATCAACATAATACATCATGAAGTACGAGAAATTATCGAAGAAGGTGATATTCTACTCGAAAAGATTGGAACTGACATAATCTGGTAGATACCCTCACCAAGACAATGACTGGTATAGTTGTTATTTCGAGATCACATGTGAATATCTATAAGGTCATGCATAATCTTCATGATGAATGTAGAAATTAAGTTGTAAATTCCCGATTCGGCAGATATTGTTCACCGATTAGAATATAGGTAATGGTTCTTCCTTCCCTAGCACCGAGGCCTGACGGCTATACTTGATTGGGTTATGGTGAAAAACTTCTTTAGCAAGTGTTCTCGGGTCACTACATAAGTATGTTCGGAGGATTGAAGGCAACAAAAGTTTGAAGGCAATGAAATATTTAAATTTCATTCCAAGGTGGAGAAGTTGGAGGATATTGAAGTTGCCCTGGAAATAAGATGGAAAATAGTTGGATATCTCAGGTTATATTATGAATCTTATTTCTAGCTATATATATTAGGAATGTTTTCCTTTTTCATTTTTTTTAATCAGAACATTTTAGGATTCTTGTTTCTAGTTATATTATGATTTAGTTCTCTATTTATGAATTATAATTCTACGTATATTTTAGATTACTACTATGCCTATAAATAGTGATCATAACCCTTTGGTTTTTACTCCTGATAGGTGAGAGAAGAAACAAGTTGTATATTCTCTGAGTTTTTAGTAAGATTTTTATTTTGATGCAGTGGAGTTGGCACATCGCCGAACCACTTAAATTGTGTGTGTTCTTGTTTAATATCTACATAGTTTTTCGCTTCTTCTGGAGAATGTCTTGGGGTGTTTAAGAATTAGTTATGCTTAAGCAAAACAAAGTTCTTCTTGGAAGGAGTCTTTTTCCCACGCCCATCTTTTAATTGCTACTAGGACCGGATTCCTTAACTGGGTTCAAGTTACTCTAATATTCAATAATGCCTACAATGATATTCTTCACATCAATTTTTTTTTTTACTAGTAGGGAACTTAACCAATGAACTAAAGTTAATAGGATCCTCAACAGGTTTCGACCTTTCCATACACATGTATTCCTCATCAGTTTCATACTCGACTCTTTACTTGCATCTTAGAGGCGTCCACATTTAACGTATCTTCACTATATTAATCAATTTCAACTGAAAAGCTTCGCATCTTCCTTCCAAGAGTTTAGATGAAAAACTATCATCTTGAAACATACAAATGTCTGTTGAATATTTTCAACAAAACCTTTAATTGTAGGCATTTAGGCTGGAAATTTCCTGTTATAGGGTTTCTATTATCAGTTAGAAAAACTGAACAAAAATCTCGTTTCACCAATGGAAGCATTGAAAGAAGAGACGCGCCTGTTCACTCTGAAAAGATGCCCGTAGAGATGACGAGTCATCTCCAAAGGGTGTGATTTCCTCTTTAAATAGGAAACTTGTTTTCCATTCAAAACAACATCTAAAATCTCTCTGTTTTCTTTCTTACAAGCATCATCATAAACAAAACCACTCTGTCCTTGGTTGTATCAAGGTCGTACAAGCTTTGAATCCAACACTGTTGTGGGGCTTCAAGTATCTTGACGACGATATTCATTGACCTGTTTGTACTCGCCAATTCAATTGGGAAAGGGTCGAATAATTGTCGAAAAGAATCTTTCATTAGAGCCTTGAACCCTAATACAACATTCTTTTCTTCACCCTGTTTTAGTGTCAATTTTCCAACAATGTCCTCTCTGCTCAGTTCATCCAAAATTTCTAGCAAGTTTAGTAATTTCATACCACCATTAGGTTCAGACTCCAAAATGTTAAATGCGTTCAGGAAACAAAGGGGAACTTTCGTCGGGAGGTCCCCTTTTCTACCTGATTAAATACTTTTCTCAGCTGCATTAGGAAAGAGCATTTGCAACCGACCAACATATGTTGCCTATCTTCGTTGCAAAGAATTTCAGCTCTTATAACATCCTCTTTATTTTTGTTTCCATTCTCCAGTGTACTATTTCAAATGGCCAGTTTCATGTCTACTGTCACCGACTTAAAAGGTGTTTGGTTTTTCTCTTAGGAGTCCAGCGTTCTTTCTTATGCACCCATGTTATTAAGCAGGATCTAGTAGTGTGACCGAATGATGACCGCTTAGTGGACTTAAGTGGTTTCCATTGGTATTGATCCACTAGCTTCCATAACATGACTACCATCAATCCAAAGAGGAATTACGCTAGGGAATGAGCAATCCAAGTGAATATCAAAACATACTCAAACATAAGTGAGTCTTGTTTTTTTTTCTTTTACGTTCACCTAATCTAGGGAATGAGAAGTCTATCACTAAGGAATTATACTGAAAGTAGCAATAAAGCTTGAACATTGTAAACCAAAACCTAGACAAGAATTTAATAGGCTTCTCAATCAGACAAGTCCAGAGAACGACAATGAATAATTTTCTAGTTACGTAGAAATCTCTTTATTCAACATCAACCCTTCTTCCTTCATATCTTCCTGATTAACAAAATTGAAAATAACCGCATTTTCACTATAAGAGATAGTTACCTCTTAATTTGTTTTTCATACCTTGTTGAATGCTTCCGTTAAACACGGGAAAGCTAATCTACCCTTGACGAAAAACCCTATCACAAGTTTTTCGCCTTTTTTTGTTTGTTCTTCAAAATTCTTGGAGGATATACCCAATATGTTTGTTCCTTTCCAATAACCGAAGCCTTTTATCCAGAGGCAAGTCCCGGGTAGGCTACAAATTTTATCTCATGAAGATTTTATCTCATAAAAGTGTCGCAAAGTTTTTACGTCGGCTTGCCTTCCTAGACACAACCTGCACAAAGGCGGGAGCACAAAAAAAGCAGTCTTCAGAAGGATATTGAATATTTAGAGAAGACCAGTTCATTCCACCACTTGGTTTTTTTATTTGTTTCTAAGTTTAGAGACCGAAGGAGGAATATCAGAATTTGTGATTTTCCAAATAGACTCATCTAGAGATTTTCAACCTTCAAGTGATGCTTGCGGCTCAGCTAAGATTGAGTTGACAAGGGGATATTCCTTCCCCGCCATGGCCGAAGAGGAAGAGAAGCTCGCGAGAAAGAAACCACTAAAAGCCGATACCATTGTAGTGGTAAGGTAATGTCATTGGATGATAATAACATTGTAGTTAGAAACTCGTCAACATCGTATTTTTTGCCGATCAAATCAAAAAATAAAATAAAGTAGATAAATAACTAGAAAAACCACATAGTCAAACTTTCTGGTCAATCCTAATTAAGGATTTCTATATATTACATGAATCATGTAGGTTGACAAAAGATATGACTTGCAACATATGAATCCGCGGTTGTATGTTAAATAATTGGCTGATTGTGCTATTCGACTAGTTTGCAAGCAATATTCTTTTGTAAACTTAGCTCTTAAAAATCTATAATCTTATGTATATTACAAACAATATTATCTTACCTGTTTTTCTACTATAGCATGAAATCTATAATCGAGCGATACAACAAGTCGAAGGAGGAACAGCACCATCCAGTGATAAATGCAAATTCAGAAGCAAAGGTACTCTTTCATCTGCCTTCAATCTGTTATATTTCTCCGTCTTCCCCTGTTAGAAATCAAGCTTACTGCATGAGTGGGATATTCATGTTCATCTATATTAAGAAAAATTAAATAGATATTTTCATTTGAACCCGAGGAAATATATTACGGAAAATGGGTCATTTGTCCAAACATTTTTAAAACATGGTTCTGATGGACGAGTAAAAATTATTACGGGTGAAATGGACAAAAAAAATATAGCAGGGATGAAACTGGATTCATCCTGGCTTAAACTTAAAAAATAGCGAGGATGAAACTGGATGCATCCTGATGTCTTTTTCGTCCACTTAAACAGTATCAAAACCTAGATGTCTTTTTCACCCACAAATTGTTGATTTTGGTCTTTTTAACCAATTTTGTGAATATATTACCCCCTCAGAAATTATGCATCCATTCTATAGAGATCACATCCTGGTAGACCATATATTCTTACAAGATATATGAACAGCAATCTCACTTCATGCAAAGATGTAATCCACATAATATGTATGTAGAATTGCACGCATTCAAGAAAACTAACATACAACAATTTTGCTTGCTTCAATAAGAAAAAACAAAGAAGCAATTTACAGCTTGCAAAATGAAAAAGCTTTTTGGTACCACAACCGAAACAAGATGTTAGGAAGTACACTGACACGAGAAGAATATTCAATTAGAGCTACTGTAATATTATTACCGTGAACCAAAAAATCTAAGCTAGTAAGATATAATAAAACAATCGTGATGCTCATGGTCAGAACATTAGACAGGATTAAATAATTCCTAGTTACGCAGCTTCCACCAGGTAGTAGGAAAATGGATCACACAACAAAGATTTGTCAGATACAACAACTCCCTCTGTTTTCTTAAAGAAAAAGACTTTCATTTTTCATTTTAGCCTATTTTTAGGCTAAAATGAAAAATGAAAGTATCTTTGTTTTAAAAATGAAGGTAGCATTACACAGATGAGTATTCAATAAATAACACGTGCTCTAATGGTATGTTAAGACAGGTTCAAGACCACTTCCACTTTTCAGAGTTCTTCTGCCTCAACTTGCTCACTGCATTTATGGTTCTTGAATTTATTCTGCAGCCTGCGCATTTCTGCAGACAGGCAATTGACTAGAACTAATGTTTCCATGAAAAGTTTGTCTACTCTCAGAGCCTTCAACATCATCTTCCTATTTGAATCCTAAAAGCTATCATCCTGTGTTAGCTGCTTAACGCTACATTATATGTGTCCCCTCAACTAGATTGTTCCATCACATGCAGGCCATTAGATGTTCCACATGAGTTCGTTGCTTCATCTAATTCATTTAGACCTCGTGTTTTCCAATGATTAACTGACACAACTAGCACGCGCATTAGGGTGGTAATTTGCAACTCATCCAACGAAAGATGACATTTGCAATATATATGAGAGAGTAATTGAGTGACTATGGAGATTTAATTGTCCCACTAGTCTTGAAAGTAAACTAGTCTTGCTTACATATATCTATTAATTGAAGCCAGAAATTTCGGTATGCTACCCATGAACTAAACACTACACGACACACCTGAATATGTGTTAAGAATTTGATTTGTATTATTATTTCTCTAACTCTTTACAACGAATTATATATGATTCAATACTTGGGAAAGAAATAACTTCTTTCCTAATACGACTCTCTTCTAGACCGACCTTAAGAGTCCCAATTAAACCATCTTCCTAATCAGTCTCGGATCCTTAGATTTCTTACCGAGTTTAGAAGTCTCATTGGTTGAGACTTTCCTTAACAGACTCTAAGATACGTGTTCTTACCGAGCTTAGAAGTCTCATTGATTAGACTTTCCTTAACAGACTCTAAGAGACGTGTATAACTGAGAGTTTCCTAATCAGTCTCAGATACACGTCTCTCAACACCGTGTCTCAATACCCCCCTCAAGACGGAGCATGCAGGTCACAAATGCCCATCTTGGATAAAATAGCAAGAAACTGAGGTCTTCCCAACGACTTTGTGAATATATCCTCCAACTGCATGGTGGTAGGAGTATAAGAAGGTAGAATAATCTTCTGTATTACCGCATCCCTGAGTAGATGACAGTCCACTTCAATATGTTTCGTTCGTTCATGAAAAACAGGGTTCTTCGCAATATATAAAGCTGATTGACTATCGCAAAGAAGACTCATAGCTTGTGTATGGTAAACCCCCATATCACTGAGTAATTGTTTCAACCATTTTAATTCACATGTAGCTGCCTCCATGGAACGGTATTCCGCTTCAGCCGAGCTACGAGACACGGTTGGTTGCTTCTTAGTCTTCCAGGATATTGGCGAATCTCCAAAAGAAACAAACCATCCCGTCAGTGAGCGCCTAGTTAAAGGACAACTTGCCCAATCTGAATCACACCAACCTTTCAAGGTTAAACTACTATCAGAGCGCAACAGAATTCCTTGTCCAGGATTCTTCTTTAAATATCTAACCACACGAAGTGCTGCTTCCCAATGCTCCATTCTAGGTCGTTGCATAAACTGAGATAAGATATGCACTGAGTAAGAAAGATCTGGTCTGGTGACAGATAAATAGATCAAACGCCCAACCAATCTTCTATATTTTTCTACATCATAAAGGAAATCTCATGTTGCTAAAGCAAGACGATGATTGGTTTCAATAGGAAATTCTTCAGGTTTCGCACCCAATAAACCTGTCTCCATTATAATATCCAACGCATACTTTCTCTGGCAAATCTAAAAACCTTGTTTACTACGAGCCACTTCCAATCCTAGGAAGTATTTCAACTTTCCTAAATCTTTCATCTTAAAACATTGACCCAAGTATGATTTAAATTGTGTAAGCGCAACTAGATCATTTCCTGCAATAATCAAATCATCAACATACACCAGCACACTAAGTTGCATTTTTCCCTTCATCATAGTAAAAAGAGAATAATCTGAGTACGATTGTCGAAACCCATAATTCTTCAGTGCAGTTGACAGCTTCGCAAACCAACACCGCGGTGCTTGTTTTAGGCCATACAACGATTTCTTCATCTTACACACCACATGAGGGTTACCCTTAGCAAATCCAGGTGGTATTTTCATATATACCTCCTCTTCCAAATCTCCATGTAAGAACGCATTATGCACATCCATCTGATGCACATTCCACTGTTTAGCTGCAGCAACAGCCAAGAACATACGAACAGTTGTCATTTTTGCCACTAGTGCAAACGTTTCATTGTAATCTAATCCTTCAACTTGATGATTTCCAAAAATCACAAGTCTCGCCTTTAAACGCACCAAACTCCCATTTTCATCATACTTTTCCGTATATATCCACTTACTTCCTAAAGCTTTCTTACCAGGTGGCAATTCTGTTAGATCCCACGTGCCTTGTTCTTCTAAGGCCCGTATTTCTTCTGCCATTGCTTTCCTCCAACCTGGATGTTTCATTGCCTCTCTGAAATTCCTCGGCTCAGACTTTGCAGATAATGCAGCAATATAATTTTTATGCATGTCAGAAAACCTGTCACAACTAACATAATATGTCAAAGGATAGGGTGTACCTGAGGATGATGACTGTGATGATTGAGAGTGAGATGGACTATTTTCTCTAATGGTGTGTGTCACAAAACCTTTCAGCCTACTCGAGGGAATCTTCTGACGCTTCCCCTTACCTAAATCATCATTCCCAACTGCAACATCTGTGGCTTGTCCATCATTTGTCACAACTGCCTGTTTTCCGGTAGTTGTAGTCTGACGTTGAACAACGACATCTTGCTGAACAACGACATCTTGCTGAACAGCGACATCTTCAACAGGTGTTGCAGTTTGCACTGCGACATCTTCATCCGTCTGCCGCTGTTTTTCTGCAGTGTCTTCACCATCAGCGACTATGCACTCTTCGTCATCACTCCAATCTTCACCAGACTGATCAGTCTCAGTTGCAGTCCCAGCAACATCAGTTGCTATATGAATTCTAGAGCTCTCCATCATATCTGCCTCAACTATATTACCATTCATCTCAGTCTTAAATGGAAATTGTGTCTCATAGAATTTTACATCTCGAGACACCATAAATTTTCTTGTGTCTAGATCATAAACTTGCCATGCCTTCTTACCATATGGATAGCCAAGAAACACACACCTCCGTCCTCGACTAGCAAACTTATCTCCTTTACTATTTTGATCATGTACATAACACAAACACCCAAACACCATCAATTGTTTATATATAGGTGATTTTCCAAACAATACTTAATACGGTGTTTTATTATTTAGGATAGGTGTAGGCGTACGATTTATCAAGTACGCTGCTGTCAATGCACACTCTCCCCAAAACCATTTTGGCAAGCTTGCTTGAAATCTTAAAGCCCTTGCTACATTCATTATATGTTGATGTTTTCTCTCAACTCTTCCATTTTGTTAAGGAGTACCTACACATGATGTCTCAAAGACTATTCCATTAGTCTTAAAATAACCACGTAATGCATTAAATACCGTCCCATTATCACTTCTAACAATTTTAATATCTTTGTTAAATTGACGCTTCACAAGAGCAACAAATTCATGAAATATTGATTCAACCTCTGTTTTATTCCGAATTAAATAAATCCAAACACCTCTTGAAAAATCATCCACTATTGTCAGAAAATATTGAGCTCCACATGATGAATGGATCTTATAAGGACCCCATAAATCTATATGAACTAAATCAAAAATACAATTTGATTTACTCAAACTACTAGAAAAGCTGCTTCTACGATGCTTTGCTCGGGGGCAAATATCACAAGCATCATTATTCTTGTTAATTAATTTACTAACACCTTGCAACTTCTGCAAAACTTTCTCTGATGGATGTCCCATACGTTGATGCCAAAACTCATATGTATCTTCACGCACAGCCATAACTTCAACATGCGGCACACCACAGAAAATATATAGTCCACCTTGTCTCTCAGCCACTCCAATCATCCTCCTCGTAGACCGGTCCTGTATAAGACATAATTTGTTAGTACACCGAATAATACAACTCATATCATCAATAAGTTGTGTGACTGAAATTAGGTTACAGGTTATCTTTGGCACATAAAGTACGTTTTCAAGTTTCAATCCACCAGGAAGAATCACAGTTCCTATTTTCTCAGAGGATGCATACTTTCCATCAGGCAATCCAACCGAACATGCCCTAATATCTCTTACATTTATCATGTTAAGAAGTTCATATGTAACATGGTTTGTTGCTCCTGTGTCAACAATCCAAGAGGTTTCATTCTTTTTACCTTGTAGATGAGAACCCGATTTTCTTGAGTTTAAAAACTCAATCACCTGTTGAACCTGTGCTGCTGTAACTCCTACTAGAGACGTTTCATCAGCTGATGACGTACCAGCACTATCTTTTGTTGCCGAAACATGCAGGTTATGAGCACGGACAGGATTACCTCCTTGTCCTCTACCTCCTCTTCCCGCACGTCCTCTTCCTCCAGTTCTTCCTCCTCTGCCATTCTTCGGCCTGTCTCCCCACCATTCTGGATATCCAATGATCTTAAAACAGCCATCATCAGAGTGTCCTTGTCTGCTGCAAGTTTTGCAGTACTTGGTGGGATCATAAGCACTATTAAATAGTCGTTGATCAGCTTGCACCTTGAAGGCCATAACATTCTCCTGCATCTCTGTAGGTACTGCTCCATCTCCAATCTTCAGGCGTTCTGAGTTCACAATGGTTTGATATGCAACGTCTACAGACGGCAATGGTTCCCTTGCAAGCAATTGTTCACGCAAAGAACTGTATACAGAATCCAACCCAATCAGAAAATAGTGCAAGAAATCTTCTTCTCTTAACATACTAACTTGAGATGCAATATTACATGTACACTGTCCACACTTGCATTGCGGTATCTTCATATAAGTCACCATCTCATCCCATATTTTGTTCAATCTTCCAAAATATATAGCAACTCCCTCTATTTTCTTCTGTTTACAGTCACTTAAAGATGCTTTTAGTTGACATATTCTTGTCCCACTAACAACGCAAAATCTTATCTTCAAGTGTGCCCATAATAGACTTGCATCCTCATAATCTCCCAGGGTTGATCTTACTGACAACTCCAACGTGTTAGCAATCCATGACACCAACGTTGATTGCACTGCTATCCGTTCTTCTAACTGATCTGGATCCTCAGGTCGCTTAATAGTTCCATCAATGAAGCCATATTTTCTCTTGGCTATCAGCGATCTTCTTATGTCTCTAGCCCATTCATCTTCTGTGTATCATATTCCACCATCTTACTTTTTGATGATTCAATCTCATTGACCATCCTTCTTCTTCCTTTTTTTTTTTTTCTTTTAGGTTTCAAAACTGGCTCTCGATGCCATGTTAAGAATTTGATTTGTATTATTATTTCTCTAACTCTTTACAACGAATTATATATGATTCAATACTTGGGAAAGAAATAACTTCTTTCCTAATACGACTCTCTTCTAGACCGACCTTAAGAGTCCTAATTAAACCATCTTCGTAATCAGTCTCGGATCCTTAGATTTCTGACCGAGCTTAGAAGTCTCATTGGTTGAGACTTTCCTTAACAGACTCTAAGATACGTGTTCTTACCGAGCTTAGAAGTCTCATTGATTAGACTTTCCTTAACAGACTCTAAGAGACGTGTATAACTGAGAGTTTCCTAATCAGTCTCAGATACCTGTCTCTCAACACCGTGTCTCAATAATATGTTTCATTGATTCAAACAACCAATATGCAAATTTATTATTCTACTTAGTGAACTAATAAACATTTCTGCACATATGGTTCCCGTCCAATTTTAGTTTGCAGACCATGATAAATAAACCTTTATTTGTGATATTTATTGAAGTAACCAAATACACTTGAAAAGTTATATTGAGTATTGACCACATTAACAAGTACAACATAATATCCATGTTCTCCTTATTAATTAACTTGTAAATAGCAAATGTACATGAAATCCCAACCTTTTTATCTTGAATACTACTACTTATTCTACTTGCAGTTCTGGAAACGGGAGGCAGCAGCCTTGAGGCATGAATTACAAAGCTTGCAAGAAAACCATCGGTATGTATTTTAACTAATAGTCTCTGCTTTGTAAATACCTAAAAATAAACACCCAACAAAGAAGTGAGAAATGCAAACTAAAAAGAGGAAAATGCAAAGACTTACCATATCCATGTGTATTGTGTCGATATCTCTCTCTCTATATATAGACATGAAGTAAATTGCCCATTGTTGAGTGTTTATCAAGTTGGCTCTGTTGTTTGGTAAATATAGGTTCCCATGGCTGAATTGAACAAGGAATTGCAAAAGAATAAATTACTTATATACAGACAAGAACCAGTAAGATGATTGATCACATCTATTATTCACTCTATCACCCCTAACCCTCAGTCCTTATCAAAACACTACAATTAGAGATAACTGGAAATGTTACTATTTGCGCCTTTAGGCCTCGTTGAATTCCATTCACGTGCCGCGGCCTTTAAGGTGACTCTTTCATAGGCTTTGAGTTTTAAAGGCCCTCCTCTTATAGCATCAGTCTGTCTGGCTACACCTTTGCTATTCCTAGATGAATGCTTCTTGATTGCATGCCTGCTTACACATAAATGGGAAGTGGGTTTCCTGACAAACCGCACAGTCCCTAATTATATTTGTCAAGAGAATATTCTTTGCAGGAAATTGATGGGCCAAGAGCTATCCAGTCTGAGCGTTAAAGAGATACAAAACTTGGAAAATCAGTTGGAAATGAGTTTGCGTGGTGTCCGTATGCAAAAGGTCCAACTTACTAAATCCTCATGCCATGATTTCTTTAATACGTGTCCCGCATGTATTCCAAATGAACAGATCTTAACAAGGTTTATGCTTCGATAGGACCAAAGCTTACAGATGAGATAGACGAATTAAACCGAAAGGTCTGTTGAAAATGACAATTACTTACCCATTTCATAGCTAAATCAATATAACTTCAAACAGCTAACACGTTTGTTGATTACACCGCAGGGAAGCCTCCTTCACCAAGAAAACATGGAACTATACAAGAAGGAACGCCATCTACGTCAAGAAAACTTGGACTTGTTAAAGAAGGTACTTGTTCAGACTGTAGATCTTCAATTAACATGACACGCCCTGTTTTGTTCTATCTCATCCCAATAACTTTTGGCCACAGCTCAATGAAGCGAGAGATCCACGTGAGACAATTAGGATATCTCATTCTCCAAACGGCTTTAATCTTGATGAAGAAGAAGAAGATGAATGTATCAAACTCAAATTAAGCCTACCGGAACAACATAAATATGCCACACCTCAAAACCCTACACCGCCGAGGTAAAGGCCCTGATTGTTTTGGTTTTAAAATTAATGCATTGCTAGTTATTTGAATCTAAAAACTAATGTGCTGAAATTTCCATGAACAATGTGCAGCTGACTGCCGTGATGAATGGGAGTTCCAATTCTGGCGGAAAATTTCCCTCTGAACTTCACTCAGCGACTCTCCATTAATCGCCCCACCCTATAAACAATCAGAATAAAGTATAACTTGAGATGAGTTTTGTTCTTTATTAACTTTGCAGTCTGCTTAGTTTGATGGGCTCTGGCCGATCTTGCAGCCAGATCTCCTAAAACCCCTTCCCTAAATTGTCTAATGATTCGTACGTGATGTGAGGTCTTGATGTGGTTATAACTTAGATTCGTACGTGATGTGAGATCTTGATCTGGTTATAACTTATAACGCAATGAAAGTGGAGCACCCTTTAGGTTTAAATGACTTTCCATGTACAGTCAATTACCCATAAGAAATAAACGTGTATATGTGCTTGTATATTTTTAATCCTTAGATTTGGAACCCATTGTCAAGTTGCGTGGGACACAAGGATAGCCAGTAGTGGTTTATTTATTTTTGATCCTGCCAGCTGCGAGAATCTTTTAGGCGAACACATTATGGAAAGAATCAACCTGGAAACCAGGGCACATCCACATCCTTACAAGCTTTCTTAACTTAACAAAATGAATGAGGTAAAAGTAATGGTAATTTAAAAAGGTAGGAAATACCATTTAGTTTTAATAATAATATATTAGAGTTAGTTTCGTTGTTGGCCCAGTTAACTATTTATTTGGTCCACCTATGTGGAATGACGTCATGGACAATGTCATAATCTTTTAACCGTGGCAAAAATGTTTTTTTTTTCTTTTTTCTCTCTTTATAAAAATAAACAAATAAAAACTTAAAACTGAAATATCTTTTGAACCACATGTCCAAAAATGATAAATTTTACATATTCGAAAAGCCCTCGACGATAGCTTTCCAACTAGTAACATTGTTGATATGTTTCGGAGTTTTTAATTTTTGCGTTATCCTTAAGCTAAAAAATAACTATAAAATGAATTAATACGAGTTCATTCTAAAAAATGAACTGGTATAATGAACTACTACTGTGAGTTCATTCTACCATATGAAATACCATTAGAAGTTCATTCTACAATATGAACACCTATCACGAGTTCATTGTACAATATGGACTATCATTTACGAGTTCATTTTATAATATGAACTACCATAATGTTGAGAATCAGGATTTGGTTCTGCTGAAGTGGTTCATGACTTTCTTAAATACTTTGAGGAAGCAAAACTGCAACTTGTTGATATTATGAAGGATCTTGATGTGTTAAGGACTGGGTTGAAAAAGGTTACTACTGACCTTGTTCTCATGAAGACACGTGTTAAACAACTTCTCAATGAGGATATATTCTCCGAAGACGCAGTTGATGCTATGAATCACAAGCTCAATGGTCATGAAACCCGTGATGCTTCCGAACGTGGACTTTGATTTAGCTTGTGATCGATTTTTCTTAGATGTTTTTATTTGTCTAGCAAGATTCTTATGAGAATTTTTATTCTTTTATTTGTTAAGAAAGATAACTAGGGTTTGAAATAGCCATTATTATGAGTACACATAGCTATGTCCAACGTTTTCATCTTGCAATGTTTTTAGATTTATTTATTTAAATTATAAAATTGATTTTGCAGTATTAATATTTATGATTTCATAAATTGCAATGTGTTATGGGATATGTGTGTTTGGGTTCGTGAACTATGATTGTCCCATACCTGGTCAAAAGTTATCTCTTTCATATATCGATATGCATGTATTGATAAATAATCGATGAACTTTTGACAAACAAAAATTGAACCTATTATGTCATTATGCAAATAATTGATGGAAGATAGTATGAATTTTTATCTACAAAGATTATGTCTATTATATGTCGTTAATTATGCAAATAGTGATGGAAATAGAATGAATCTTTGTCTATTCTGCAGTATAGATCTTCCCTAATCGATATCTTTATGTATATACTGTGCGGCTCCGTAAGTCTTATTATGTGAGCATTTCCAACTAGATTAATCATGAATTCCTTTGTGGTTAATTTGGTTAAGTATTCTGATTAAATTAATCATGGGTTCTCTTGTGATTAGTTTAATTGAGATTTTTTGGATACAAATTTTCTTTTGTGATTTTTGTGTCCTTTAAAATTTTTCTTTTCTTGTGAAAGTAAGATCGCTCTTGTTGTTCCCCCGGGAATGACATTTTATGGGGGAGAGTTCTTTTCGAACTTGCGCTTAATTTCCATATCTTTGTGGGGAGTTCGGCTGTGGAATATTATAGGGATTATCTTGTATCTTTACAAACTCCTTGATGAATGCATTTAGCTTCGGATATATGATTGCATCTAAAAAAAGTTGATACGTGATTTTGTTTGGTCTTGAAGCATCTCCGTGGAAATTTCATTAGGATCCCACTAGTTTTCGTACCTTTGCCAATTTTATTGACAAAAAGGGGGAGAATTAATGTGTAGTTCACACTACAAATACATATGGTTTTCGGATCATTATGTAAGTGGGAGTGGTTTTCATGTTGAGATATAATTGAACTCTGATGATGTGTAATGATACTATGACACTGTATAACAATGATTGAGAGCTTTTGTTTTCTAATTGTTATGGCTACGTTTCTTCAACAACTATGGTGCTGAACTGAACATCTATGAAATCATGGGAGTACTTGGAAGTGACGAAGATTTTGAGTAATGTTGAAGAACAATGGAGATCAAGCATTTGGACGAGAAGCTACGAAGTTTATTTATTTTGTATTCCATATGTATTGATAGTTTTTTCAGTAAAATTGACAAAGAGGGAGATTGTTAGAGCATTGCTCGGTCGAACTCGCAAGCGTTGCGATCTCAAGCTTGTTTGTAAAATTTAGTTGTCAAAACTATATGTCTTGATTTCTAGTCTACTTATAGCTAAGTCCTTGGACTAGGATAGTTAAGTGTAGTTGAGCTCCAGACTCCGCCGCGATCATCATATGAAGATGAAGAACTACTCAAGGAACCAGTGAAACTTCATCGACTAAAAGGTATGTGGAGATTTTGAACTTATCTACCACTCAAAAGTCTATCTACTCTATCTCCTACTCTTGAGACAAAAGTTGTATAAGTATATAGATTTGAATTATACACATTTCCTATTTCGATCCGAGTTTAACTCCCCTACCTATTTCACGAAATATGTATTAGTAAGCTTTCGCTTTAGCCAAGTTCATCTTTACTCGTGACGAAAGTCATGTTGACATTTCAATATCTTGAAATCGCTTTGATGAAAAATAGTTTGTGAATAACAACTATATAACATCCTCTAACAATATTTCAATGATTGAAATGAGAGTTGATATTATGTAACCATCTTTGGATATAAGCATATATAACGTGTTCGCACATTAGTGTATAAATCCATAAACCGGGAACCAAGAGTATGCATATGTGTTTCTACAAAATTGGTGAAGGAGATAGCTTAACTATGCGTACCCGTACGCATACTCGCGGAAGTTCACGTCCGTGAATATTTGCTGAGTTTGGGAATTGATAAACTCTTAACCAGTCACCTTAAGTATGCGTACCCGTACGCATACTGGTGGAAGTTTTCCATCCGAGAATTTCTTTTGAGTTTGGAAACCAAACCAACTCAAATCCGGTTGCTTAAGTACGCATACTTAATCTGGTTACTTTATCAAATCGGTTAGTTCATGAACTTAAACATTTAAATTATAAGGAATGCAATCTTTGCAAACCGTGGCTATAATTTTCATGAATCGATTCAAGTGAATCAGACCGATTTTGTTTCAATTGTATCTATTATAAAGATCTAAGCAATTGAACAACTCTTCAACTAGTTCTTTTGAAGTCATTTGAACTAGTTGTGATAAAGATGAATATGGTTGATATGAAAGTGCTTATATGGCTAACCATTTGGTTAACTATTGTTGAACCAAACTAAGTGTACACGTTTAGGTACGGTTACCCAAACCTAAATGAAATACATTTCATTTGTGTATGACAATCTAAGATTCGATCGAACGGTTGAAAGATATTAGCTTGAAACTAATCAGGTTTTCATCTAACGATGAATATTGAATACTTTGTTACTAAGCTAACATTGATTCCAAACCCTAATTTTAAAACTAGATAAGGGAGAACTCTAACACCTGGGAAACCTAATCCCCACACCTCTTGTATGATACTAGTTTTGTTAAGATAGAGTCGATTCTCCTTTAACCTTAGGTTTCCTCTCGAGACCCTTTAGGTTAACGACTTAAAGACTTCATTGGGATTGTGAAGCCAGACCCAACTATTTTCTTTGTAGTTGCATGATTAGATCTTGTTGCTTCTATCATACGAGTAAAATCATAAGATTGGATTGAAATTGATATCTCCGATAGGAAAGATAAATGAAGTCACATACATCTTCGTCTCATCGTTTGTGATTCCGCAATATCTTGTTTCGCTAGTTGACTAAGATTATTGTAAGGTGATTGATAATTCTAGGTTGTTCTTAGGGAACATAAGTCCCGGTTATCGATGTGTTCCTGTTCACCTTGATTTTATCAAAAGACGTAACAAAACTAGTAGGTATTTATGTGGGAGACAGATTTATCTATCACCGTAGACTTTTCTGTATGAGACATATTTGTTTATTAAAGTCTTCCACTTTGGGTCGTACCAACTCTTGGTTGTGGGTGAGATCAGCTAAGGGAATCAAGTGCACTATATTCTGCTGGGATCAGAGGCGTAAGGAGTGCAACTATACCTTGAATCAGCGTGAGATTGTTTGGGTTCAACTACAGTCCAGACCAAAGTTAGTTTGTAGTAGGCTAGTGTCTGTAGCGGCTTAGTACAGTGTGGTGTTCAAACTGGACTAAGTCTCGAGGTTTTTATGCATTTGCGGTTTCCTAGTTAACAAAACTTCTGATGTCTGTGTTATTTCTTTTCCGCGTTATATTTTGTTATATAATAGAAATATCACAGGTTGTGCGTTGAATCGATCAATTGGTAAACCTAACCTCTGATTGTTGATTGAAATTGATTTTTCCTTAAACATTGGTCTTTGGTACCGTTCAAGTTAATTTCTCTTGTATTCAATTAGACTCGCAGATTTGCTTTTGCTTGAGTAAGGATTGAATCGAGAAATTGATAAATAACTCTTTGATATACTTTTTATTAATATTGAGTCTAACTGTCTAGTTGATTCTCTTAAAAGTATATTGGAGTTAGTTCATACAGATTGCTAAGAGAAATATTAGGTGAGTTTGTTAGACCTCCGCATTTTCAGATCCTTGCATTTCTAAAAAGAAAATTCTCCCCTCTGTGAAATTCCATCGAAGGAAGAAATATGGGCTCCTATTCAAATATGAATCAATAGGGAGCTCCCAGTCCGGACGATTTTCAACCCGTTTTATTTTTTAAATTAACAGGGACATTTTCAGCAAAGATATTATCTCCGCATTCATATATTACGCTAATCTCGAAAATTACCACTCCACAAACCCAGGCGGATTTTAGGCCAATAACTTAATCAATATTATTTACAAGATACTTTCAACTTTTTTATCTAATATGCTAAAACCTATCCTAAACAATATTATATCCCCTAACCAATTATTATTTCTTCCGGGTAGTCAAATTACTGATAACAATATCATAGCCCACGAACTTCTTCACTCAATGAGAAATTCCAAATCCAAAAAGGGTTACCTAGCTCTTAAACTAGATCTTTCTAAAACATTTGATAGAGTGGAGTGTAGTTTCATTAGTAAAGCTCTTTAATCGTTTGGTTTCAACTCCTCATGGGTAAATCTAATCGTACAATGCATCTCAACCACAATTTTTTCCATTTTCCTTAATGGTTCCCCAAGCCTGACTTTCAAAAACACAAGAGGTTTAAGGCAAGGAGACCTGCTCTCCCCTTATCTATTCCTAAAATGCATAGAAATTATTTCCAAACTTTTGAAAATGAAATAGCGGAAAAAATACTCCCTGGTCTTAAAATCAATAAGGACGCTTTGAATATCAATCACCTGTTCTTCGCGAATGACTGTTTTTTATTCACGAGAGGCAGATTCAGGAGAAGCGAAAAATATATTAGACATTTTATCAACTTTCGAACACATAATCGGGCAAATGATTAATCTACAAAAAACGAGAATATATTTTGGCCACCACATTCATCCGAGACATGGAAAAATAATTGCGAAAATCTTAAAAAGTCCAATTGATGACTAAAAATGAAAGGTACCCGGGGACTCCTCTCTTTTTTGATAAGAATAGAAAGGAGAATTTTGAGCCTCTTATACAAAGGTATTATTCAACTCTTCAAGGTTAGAAATCAAAACTTCTCTCATAGGCAGCGTGGAGATTGCAAATAAAATCTATTCTTCAAGCTTACCATACTTATCAAATGCAAAAGAGACGTTAGATCAATTGGACATGATTGAAAGAAATTTTTGGTGGAAAAGAGATGGAACTAAAAGATAGGGTGGTTTTATAAAAGCTTGGCATGTTATTTACAAACCCATATCTCAAGGCGGGTTAGCAATTAAAAACCCACACCAGTTCAATTTAGCTCTTCTCACCAAACTGGCCAGTAGACTAATCTCTGAACCAGGTCAATTATGGGTCAAGCTTCTAAAAGCAAAATACTTCCCAAACCCAATCCTCTAGAAATTTCTAGATCCAAAAAGGCCTGAATCTTATAAAAAGTAACTTCGTGTGGCAAATTAAAAAAAGAGGAGTCAGCCAAAATATGGGAAAACAGATGTACTCCCAATAAAGATAATAGTTCAAAAACTGTTGGATAGAGTGGACCAAATTCCAAAGCTGGTAAAGGAGTTTTTTTTTCTTGATAAGTCGAAAAGTAAAGGAGCTAATTACACCAGAAAATACTTGGGATCTTAAAAAATTAGATGACTATTTCACTCGGCCATTAAAGAAAACATCCTTGCAATCTCGACTCAAAGCGTAGATAAAGATATAATCACGTGGAGGCATCATTCTTCAGGAGTTTTTCGGTGAAAAATATTTATAATTTTCTTATCAATCAGGAACAAGAAAATGACATCATGGATTATTTTTCGTGGAAGAAATGGAAAACTAAAAAAATTCAACGAATTAAGTTATTCATTTGGAAATTAATTCGAAAAGGTTTACCAACATCAAGTAGAATAGCAGCACTTATGACCAACATCTCTGCAGACTTTCAGATGTGTAACTCTCAAGTGCAAGAGAATGAACAACATCTTCTTAGATTTTTCCCCTTTGCAAGAGCAATTTGGTTTGATTTATCTTTACGCCATATTAACAAGCCATCTTTCATAGACTCAATAAGTAACTAGGTCAGCAAATGGATAGATGATCCGAATACTGCTCAAATATCAGATAAAATTGCTACCGTACTCTAGTTTATTTGGAAGCACAGATGCTCATTAGTTTTCGAAAAAAAGAATCCAAGCCCGAAATGCCGATAGAGCAGATAAATAAATTTTTATACTCAGCACCTTAACATTCCTGATAAATCCTATTTCTAAGAATGAAGTTTTAGAAATTCTCTATTGGGCGTTCTTAACCATAGATTAGATAATATTCATAGATGCGGCTTTCAAGAAAGAAGATCTATCAATGGGATTCACGTTTATCTTATTTTCAGTAAATCAAGAGGAATTTTTGCATATTAAAGCGGGCTCAGATAAAGCGACGACAATAATTCATGCAGAAGCAAAATCAATGTTAAAAGCTACTTCTTGGTTAAGAGATAATATTCTCTCTAGTGTTTCAATTGTGACAAATTGCAAAAGTATTGCCGACTTCATTAACAAGAAGTGTAGGGAAATATCTTGGGAAGCGGAAAACACAATTAAAGAAGGCAAGGCAGTTTTTGATATGCTTCCATAATACATTAGCAGAAAATACAATTCGGAAGCGGATACTATAGCTAATTAATAAGAAAGCAAGTATTAAGAGTCTTCAACATTTATCTTTGCATATTTGAAAAAAAATTAATTAATTAAATATATTATCTAATGCTTTTGATATCGGTTACGTTGTAAATTTTTTGTACGATATTGACTGATTTATATTATGTAACCTTTTCATCAAAAATAAAAAAATAGATAACCGAAACTTACCCGTGACTTTAGAATGCAAGTATCACGTTAGACATATATACTTTGTTTCCAATTGCTCAACCTTCATATGGTGTCTGACACTTATATGAACCTCAGTTTTTCTTAATAATATAATTTTAAATTATTAGTATACAGACGCCACATGCAAATCATAGGTCTTCGTGTCCCTTAATCCTTTGATTAAGGCTTAGTTAGCATATCTTATTGGTTATTTCAAATCCTCAAACGGCTAATTCACATGGCCTCAACGAATAGAAAAGTTGCATAAAATCTGTCCAAGTTGATGTACTTCCGTCTGCAAGTTTTTTCTTTCTTTGTACTGAATTGCTGCAAGTTCCAAGAAAATTTCACCTGAAGTGAAGTTAGTATGATGAATACTCTTAATTTATACGACTTTGACTGTTTTCTGAAAAAATCACCTGAAGTTGCCATATTTAGAAAGCTTTTGAAGTTTTTTTTTCCTTCTATTATTTAGGTTGTGGATTATAAATCATTGTGTCTCTTCTGAAGGAAGACGTCTTTTCCAAAAAAAAAAAACGGAGGAAAAACAGATCGGTATGATAGTTCTACTATGTGTCCGTCAAAATCTTCTTCATCCCTCCCACAATAAGTGATACACATATACGTTCGTCTTCTAAAAATCGTAAATTTATGAGGTACGTAATGGATCCGGTATTCAACGTTGTTTTTTTTTTTTTTTCTTTTGACATGATCCGCGGCTACCGGTGTTCAATGTTATGAACTACTACCTATTTGATCGAGAAAAAAGAAATCTGGATTTCCTAAATATACCATCACTCCTTAAACTTACCATCGCTCCTAAACTTATTGAAGTTAATAAATAAATAGAGGAGTATCATTTACATGTTACAGAGAATAACTGTGAGATACGGAAAATAAATAAAGAACAAAAGGGATATAGTCCAAATATTTTGGAAGTAGAGGGAAGGTAATCAATGATAATTCTCAGTTGATGAAACATGCTGATCCAATGAAATGATGCACCAGTCGAGCCTAAAATTGAAGCTTTTGTTGAGGCAGGACTCCAAAGCTTATATATTGATGAATTAGCACCCACACTGATCTGGATGAGACAGTTTTTCCTCAAAAGTTCTTTTATTTCGTCAGACCATATTGCTCAAAGCACTGCAGTAGGGAGAGACATCCATTGTGAAGTTGCAAAACTTTTTTCATCTATGTTCTGTTACCGGAGGAGCACAGACCCCAATCGTTCCAACATATAATTGTGTTACTCTTGCAACCCTTTTTCCTAGCAGATATTATAGGATGCTAGGCATTTAAACATTGAAGTTCAATCTTTTTGAGAATTAATGGACTACTATGTATCTTCGCGACACGTGAGGGGAAAATAAGTGGGGATAAGAAGCATTTTCGGAAGTTATGTCAGACATAACCTGGACAGAATCATGATCATATAAGTTGGCTTTAATTTAATTATGATATTTATGTTTTATTAAGCATTCGTTCTACTTTATTGTCTATCTATTCCTCGTAATACTTATATTTTCTGCTGTCGTTTTTCTCTGTAATATTAAGCAACTACCTATAAATGGGTAGCAGTATCTGAAGAAAATAAGCATGTTCCTCCATTATTAGTAAATTGGCCTTTAATACAAGAAAATTAGAATTAACCAATCTCAATTTGTATATGTGACTTTAAGTAGAATGACACTTTACAACATCAAATTCATTGTAGTACAATGATAAAGTAACTAGGTGATGATACCAGTGACCTGAGTTCAAAATTCGCCAGTATCAAATTCTTTACCGATCAATAAAAAAGAAAAAACATTTTACAACAAACTTGTCGCAATTAGCTTGTTCCTCTATTTCAACATTGACTTGCACAATTGCTTAAGAAAATAAGAAAAATCTCTGACGATTTGTAGTTGGTTTAATTCGACAAGATTAGTCTTTATATATAGCGTAATTAGAATCCAAGAACAAGAGAAATGTACCAACAAAACTATCAGAAGTTCAATAAGCTGAATCATTTGTACTTTTTTGCTGGCAGCTATACGTACCATTCATAAAATTCTGTTTGCTGCTGATGTATTTGATTGTTTTGTATGGCTTTATTATGCAAAGGTTGATTATACTGAGTTGATCACGAATTATCTGAAGATTGAAATGACAAGGAAATCGAACATGTACAAAATGGAATTGTAATGGATGTTACCCTTGTGATGCTCTTAAACAATCTTGAACAGACGGGTCTGATTGTAAAGGAAACATCATGGGAGCAATCGTGTCTCAACTTTAACCAGTGTTGCGGAAAAAATAAAAATGCAAGAAAGCAACTGTTCTGTTCTTGTTCTAATTAAAAAAAAAAAGAGAAACACACATTTCAATTCTTATTTTGCTCATGATCATAGACCTTTGGACTTAAGAGATCACCGATTCCTGCTCTTCAGTAGGCATTCCATTGATATTCATTGATTCCACTCCGTAGCTATGGATGGAGAGAGATAATTAATTTCACATATATGCGGTGCAGCTCTGCAACAAGTAATGCGCTAGTCCTTGGTACTGGTACTTAATGTATCTAGTTGATGATATTCAATACTTGTCCAAATTTTAGGTAATGTAATCTTTCAAATTAAGATCGGAGAAACTAATTTTGCAGCTTTAATTTTCGTTTTTTGTTTGTTTTTTTTTGTATTATACGTGTTTATCGAAAAATAAATAAATAAATAACCCTATTAACCTTAAAATAATATTGTTTTACGTGTCATAGTAATACGGAGTATATGATTAAATATTGACAAATAAAGTAATTAATCTTCTGTTTACTTTAAATAAAGTAATTAATCTTCTGTTTACTTTAAATAAAGTAATTAATCTTTTGTTTAATTTTTGATTAGTGCCCATACATTAGTCATTCCAACTTGGGTATAACCACTAGGTTTCGCTGTACTAGCAGTGTTTTCCTAAAATAGCTGATTAGCTCTCCTAAATAAAGAGGCTAAGTTTGATGTCTAGATAGAAATAGTAAAAAATTCTTGTACAGAAAACCTCTGTCAAACAAAAAAGTCACCTCTCTCTCTCTCTCTCTCAAGCTAACCCGAGAATAGCAAGAAATTGCAAAAAAAGAAAAAGAAAAAAGATTTCTTCTTTTAATTCAATCTTTAAATAGAAGTTTGTTTCTTTCCTATTTTTAGATCTACTGTATATTTTTGATTTCGATCTTCATTTCCCTCCCTCCCTCCCTCTGTCAATCCATTTATCTCTCTTTTAATCAATCTCTCCCTCCCCTTGACTTTGTGCAATACATACTTCAAGGAATTTGAAGATACACCATCTAGATCGAATAAGATGGGGAGAGGAAAGATTGTGATTCGAAGGATCGATAACTCAACCAGTAGGCAAGTGACTTTCTCCAAACGAAGGAACGGATTATTAAAGAAAGCCAAAGAGCTTTCTATTCTTTGTGATGCTCAAGTTGGTCTTATAATCTTTTCTAGCACTGGCAAGCTCTATGAGTTCTCAAGTACCAAGTAACCTCACTATCTCTTTTATAATCGATTGCCTCATTAATCCTCTCTTAATATGATCAACTTTTTTAATGTCGGGTCTAGATCGAGATCCCTAATTTGCCTATACTTCATTAAAGTCAACATAACATACAAGGTGATTTAGTTCATGAAATAATTTTGTTTGTTTCATGTATCTGAATTAAATAGCATGCATTGAATCAGTACGAACTAACATAACTTAATTAGGTTACTAAATTTAACTTAATCTTTTCTTAATTAGGGTACTAAATTTATCTGATTTCTATCTGAGTCTTTTTACTTTCTATTTTGACCATTTAGTTTTAAAATTTCAAACGAGAGCAGAAGATCCTATTTGATATTTTCTAAAACATAAGCATTTTGTTCGCCGCTTCAAAACCTATTGAAATTTGAATGGGAGCTTCTCTTCCAAATAGCCCCAGTAACTAACGCTGATGCTTCTCGAAGGTGTTTGTTGGTGGTGAACAGACATTAACTCTAAAAAACATGAAACCCCTAGTAATTAGCAGGGTTATTTCTCTTGAAAACACATTAAATTTACTAATTTATTCTCTTCTAAATAGCATTATCAGAAATCTTAAAAAAATGTGGTTTTGGTCGGGTCAAGGAAGCACAATCCTTGAATTTGATTACAGTGTTAGGGCTTCATTAAATTCTAAAAGCATAATTCATTGACATGTTGTACTCGTCAATTGATTGGGAAATGTCGGATTCTTGTCTATGTCATGTGATCAATGTGACACTTTATTTACTGTCTGAGTCACGGCTTCTGTGTGCCTAATAGGAATGTAACACTTTGTTCATTGTCTGAGCTACGATGAAATAGGCGTCACTTTGGTGTAAAAGTGGCCCTATTTCCACTTGCGAGAGCCACGAAGTGGAGAAAAAAATCCACATTTAAAAAGGGCGCCCGGTGACGCCTATAGCGGCGCCCTAAGTAATGTCCAAGTCATTGAATTCATGTAAGCATCGTGTCTGGGTGTCCATATATAACCGTGCATCTACTATCCGAGTCATTGTAACTATGTCGTGCCTAATGTGAAACTCTATTTACTATCTGAGTCATCATGTCTAATATGACGTTCTATTTACAGTCTTAATCATTTAGTGTCCGTCATTATACCTGTGTCGTGTGCTTAACACGGCAGTCTGTTTATTGTTTGAATCATAGTGCCTAATGTGACACTTCGTTTAATTTACTGTCTGAATCATTTACTGTTCGAGTCAACATATCTGTGTCATGTGCCTAATGTGGTACCCTGTTTACTGTCTGAGTTATCTTGCCGTGTCTACTTACTATGTATTGTGTGCGTAATGTGATACCCAGTGTGTACCTACTGTGTGCCGCACTTCTACGTTTAAAATGAGCTCGGCGGGAAAAGAAAAAAAAATCTAGATTAAGACTTTTAGCCTAGGGAAACTATAACGTCTACCTTCTCTTGTATTCTGAGAAAGGCCCACTTAGGATTAGGACTACATGTACCTGTGTTTACTGGCTTGCGCCTTTTTTTTTTCTTCTTTTTTATCTTTTTTGAAACATATTTTAAGAAGATTTAGTGCCCTTGGAAATCTTTATATTATCAACCAATACTTTACTTCAGATACCTCTTGTAGTTGCAGGCACACCCTGTTAAGAATATAGACTAACAATCAAATTTAGGAAATCAAGACATCTTTATTAATTTCACTGGCCAATTATATCAAGTTAATGAAGAACACTCAAAGGAATATAAAAACACTCAACAGACTTTCTATCGAACTTTCTCTTTTCTAGTTTTTTTCTCACCACTCTAAAAGATCTCTCCCTCTACTCAAGCTACCTGGTCCCTTATATAGAGAACCATAAAATAGATGACAACTAAGCTTCCCGTTATTTTCGGATTTGACTTGCGATTTTCTCGCGGATTCACAAAAGTTTTTCTTGCAAATCTTTCTTAATTTCGCTAAGCCTTTACGCTTTCCTCATGTTCAAGCTAACATCACTCGTTACGTCATTCTTCTATTCATCTGCGACAAACTCGCAATCACTTTCGCTGAAATATAATTATTGCGATATTCCGTTCCTACACCTCTACTCATTGTAGCCATACTAATCTAATGTTAGAACCCTTGATCCAAACTTGTTTTTGTAAATCTTACACCTTGATGTTGTCGAACTACTCAAGTAGGTGTTATCATCATCGAATGGCTTTACCAATACAGTAATATGTGCGAATCTCTTTTACTTTAGCTAACCTGATTTTTCTAATTCTCCATTTGCATTTCATAGTGTTAAAAAATGATCTAGATTTTCATTAAGAAGGATAAATATATTCATCAGTTGCAATGTTGCATCATCCAAAATGTTCCGTACTTTTAAGGTAATAATGAAGTGTCCAATCCATTGGGAGTGCAAGAATCTGATTACTTCAATCAAGAAAGATGTTGTTGTCTGGTGCACTATAATTTAAAATGGTTATTTACAATCATTAAATGACGTGCTTGTATTGGAACTTGAATTAGAATCTTCATTATGATACTTTACAAGTATATAGGTACCGTACCTACTGTAATATACTGCTGGGGATGGCTATTGTTGACGAAGGCAAACGATATGACCATACGAGTATTTTAACCAAGAATTAGAAATCAGTAAATTAAAGCTACTTTGCAAAGTTGCATATATATAAGTTTCATACTGGGTTCTTCCTGTATGATGAAATTGTTACCAACTTTTATTTATCATGATGTCCACTAGAATCTGATGGCATTGTGGACTGCAAGTGGCGTCATTAATAAATTAGTAGAAACCTAAATAGACATGTTTTCAAATATCCCAAGAATCCCAACTCACAATTGTATGTTTAATTATTTGGTGATTATGCTCTCTGAGTAGTTCGCAAGCAATATTCTTTTGTAAATTTAGCTCCTAAACATATAACTCTGATATAAATTACTAATAATAGTATTGTCTTACCTATTTTGCTACTATAGCATGAAATCTACAATAGAGCGATACAACAAGTCGAAGGAGGAGCAGCACCATCCATTGCCGAATGCAAATTCAGAAGCCAAGGTACTCTTTCATAAGACTTCAACCTGTTATTTTCCTCCAGATTTCGCTGTTACAAACCAAGGCATGCTGCATGAGTGGGATTTCATGTTCATTTATATTAAGAGAAAATTCAAATGATATTTCCATTTGAACCCTAGGAAATACATTAGCCAGCTCAGTAGTTATGCATCCTCACAGACCATATTCTTACTATACATATGTATATGAATAGCATTCCCACTTCATGCAAAGATGTCCAACCAACATAATGTGTATGTAGAATCGCAGGATTACTACTACGTATTCAAGAAAACAAACATACAACAATTTTACTTGGTTTTTGCTTTAAGAAACAAACAAAAAAAGAAAAAAGAGGAAACTTGCTTCAGAAAAAAAAAACAAAACAAAAACAAAACAAAAAAAAATTATGGCTTGCAAAATGAAAAAGTTCTATAGTAATAAAGGAAACAAAGATTTAAATCACCAGAAGGCTATAATAGAATTGTTAAGGTCATGTAACATTAGGAGATGTGTAAACATATATTGTTTGTGTTCATGAGAGTAAGGCTAAGTCCTACGGGCTAGATTTTGCTGCTATATTAAACAAAAAGCGTTGCAGATTAGAAAAAGAGTTATGTCTATTTTTTAACACTACTTCTCTCTCTAGATATATCTCGCATTTGAACTAGTAGCGAGATAGTTTCCCTGAATGGTTCAGCGCAGAGAAAATCAACTTTTCGTTGTTTGGTTCATCGCAGATTGATTTATTTTTTTATCTGACGACTGAGGTGGTTGCGTTGTTCCATTCAGCGCTTCCACGGGGAATGGATCATCGCATCTAAATGCTAGATTAGAATTGTCATAAGACTTAGGAGGATATTAGTCATAAGATTCCTGTGGAGTGGGTAAAAGAAAGGCATCCATAATCTCACATCCTATGTGATAGAAAAGTTTAGAAAGAATTCAAAGGCAAGATTAGTATGAAGATAATCAGGCTTGCTCTGTTGTATGGTGCGAATTACTGTGGTACCGAAAGACAACACGTTCAAATGAAGAGCGTAGCAGAGATGCGTATACTGCGGCGGAGTTGTGGACACACGTGGGGTGGATGAGATGGTATAAATGATTGGCTTGGAGTAACGCTGTTTGAGGAAAAACTTATTCAATACTGTTTGAGATGGTCTGGACATCTCTAATGTGAACGTTGGAATTATAAGTCGTGTTCCAGGCACAAAGAAAAGCAAAGGTCAAAAGATTAAAATGGGAAGAGGCAGTTAGGTGAAACTTGTAGGAGTGGAGGATATGGAAAAATATGGCTTCAGATACGAGCGTGTGGAAATCCGTTAACCTCGTACCAGAACCATGGCATAGGAAAGATGGCTTAAGATTTGAGTTTCATTTCTAGCCTATCTCAACTTATTTGGGACTAAAGACTATTAGGTTTTGTCCTGTTAAATTCTGGTTTTTGGAATGGGTCAGAAACATTATTTGGGGTGTTTCCCAAGTTATGTGGTTTTCTAGTTGAGTCGTTTATCTAATTTAGGTATTAAACTAAACTAGGAAGTTATTGGGGGACAAGTTTATGTGATTTATAAAAGGACCCGCAGGGTTAGAGTTATAGATATCTTTTTCTTAGAGAGTCTACAAACATTTGTTTGTGAGAGAAGAAAAGAGCAGTTAGGGTTCTTATTATTAGAGAACTTTGAGCGACCAGTTCTTGTGAGGTAAACACTATTGTAAGAGTTTTTCCAAAGAATTAGTGAAATCTTTTGTTTGTCGAATTGTTTCTTGTTTCTTGTTAGTTATCTATATTGTTATTAAATCGTTAGAACATCTTACTCGAGATGAACGTATAGTAGTATTTCATCTTAAAGAAAATCTCTACTTGATTCTACAATTTGTGCGGTGAGCGTGGATAATTGAGAAAGAGTTGATGCGATGGAAAATTATGGAGAATCGAAGTCTTATCGTATGGAAAGGGTTCATGAGAATTCTGATTTCAGTCTTTAAAAGATGACTATGAAATAGTATCTTGTCGTGCTAGATTTGGATGATGCCCTAAAAAGGTTCAACGATGAAACAACAAGAAAAGAAAGATTCAGATGATACAGATTCGTCAGAAGATGTTACTGATGCATGGAGAAAGATGGAGAAAAAGTGCTTGTTGAAGAATCGGCTTCATCTCGCTAGAAAGGTGCAAGGTCATGCTGCAATCAAGGATGCTACATAAGCAAAACGTCTATGGGGGTCTCTTGAAAGTTTGTTCATACCTAAAATAATGACTAATAAGATCTTTATTAAGGGTCTTTTACATGATATGAGGATGGAAGAGAATACTCCGATGATGGATCACATTTCTACGTTCGATCCATTAATATCGAAGCTTAAAGCTATTGGTGAAAACTTAAATGATCACGACAAATCCCTATAACTGATTTGGACACTTCCTGAATGATACAAAATATTGTCTCAGAATTTTATGAGTCGATCATCGTTTACTACATTAAGTATGTAATGCTTTAGCTGCAAAGGAGATAATGCTAAAGAGATATCGGGTTAGTAATATTTCTGAAGACGCATTTGTAGCTTGTGGGAAGAAATTTGGTAACGACAAAGGAAAACTAACAGTTTTCAAAGGTGGTTGCTACAAGTGTTGTCATCCAGGGCATTGTGCTAGAGATTATCCTAGGAAGAAGGAACGTTTTAGAAAAGTTTCAGCTAAATTTCCTCAAGATACTGGAGTCTTAGGGATGCTATCGGAAGATTGTGATCGTGAAGAGGTCCTATTGACGCCCGCAATATCAAAAGTTAGGGAGGATACTGTGGTTCCGCTTTGCATGTTTGAAACATTCGTTCATTATATATCAATTATGAAGATTGCAGAAGGTTTGTCTACACGGGGAATGACTCTAGATTGCTGGTTCATGGAGTCAGTGAAGTTCTCTTGAAATTGTTCGATGGCTCAGTTCAAAGAATCACAAATGTTAGATATGTTCCAGAGATGAAGTGGAATCTAATTAGCTTACCTAGATTAGAATCACATGGAATGACATATTCTACTAAAGATGGAGTAATTAGTGTATATCTTGGCAATAATGTAATCTTGATGGCAAGGCGATGCAGGAACTTGTATAAATTACATGGAAGAGTTGTTTGTGGTGGTGCTAAAAGTTCAAGAAATATTTGTTTCGGTGGTGCTGATACAACAAGGAGGAGGTTAAGCTTAGGTGGTGCTTCTAGACAAAAGTTCAAGACAACTCAACGGAAGGTGTCAGTGACTATGTCCTTGTTGGACATGGCTTAATTACCAACCTAGATAATTGAAGGTCCTTATGTGAGGGCGGACTTGAATAAAAGTGAGACACAAAAATATTTTCGTACATCAAAGTGAAGAAGTAAGAAGAAAGTTGTTGCTTTTGTTCAAGTTACAAAAGGTGGTGATTGTTAGGTTTTGTTTCGTTAAATTCATGAATATTCTGGAATGGGCCTGAGACATTACTTGGGGTGTTTTCCAAGTTACGTGATTTCCTAGTTGAGTCGTTTATCTAATTTAGGTAGAAAACTAAACTAGGAAGTTCTTGAGGGAAAAGTTTGTGTGACCTATAAAAGGACCCGTAAGGTTTAGAGTTATAGGTATCTTCTTATTAGAGAGTCTACAAACATCTGTTTGTGAGAGAAGAAAATATCAGTTAGGGTTCTTATTGTTAGTGAACTTTGAGTGAATAGTTCTTGTGAGGTAAACACTATTGTAAGAGTTTTTCCAAAGAATTTGTGAAATATTTTGTTTGTTGAATTGTTTCTTGCTCCTTCTTAGTTCTTGTAGTTGCAGGTTTCCCTACAACTACACCCTAGTGAGAATTCACAAGTTGAACAACCAAAACTCAAGAACTCACACAAAACTTTATTAGATCTTTCAATAGTTTTACAAGGATGGATCAAGAAAACTCTAAGATTACAAAACAGCTCTAGACTTTCTCTTTCCTATTTGCTTTCTCACTACTCCAACAAGATCTCTCCCTCATGTGAGACTACTTGGTCCCTTATATAGGGTATTACATAGTGGATGACAGCTAAGATTAACCATTATTTTCGGATCTGGCGTGGGTCATTCTCGCGAGCCCACAATGGTTCCCTTCACACGTGCTCTACAATTTCGCAAGGCCTGCACACTTTCTTCATGACTAGGCTGATGTCATTTGATACGTCATTCTGCTAGTTGTGTGTGAAAGTCTTTGCGCCCATACTAAGAGTAGCGCTTCCCGTCATTAATGTGATGCGACATTCTGTATCGACAGTTCTCTATGTTGTTATTAAATCGTTAGAACATCTTACTCGAGACGAACGTATAGTAGTGTTTCTATCTTAAAGGAAATCTCTACTGGATTGTACACTTGGTTGTTTCTGTTAAGACTATGAAAATTTCACATTCTCTGAGCCTGAGGTATGCTAAAGTGACAGTCTTCAGTCATGATCATTAGCGAACAGGTTTTATACCAGTTCACTTTTTGGAGCTCTCCTGTCTTAACTTCCTCACTGCATATATGGTTCTTGTGACCAAGCAGTTGACAAGAACTAAAGCTTCCATGAAAAGTTTGTCTGCTCTCTTAGCCTTCAACATCTTTTCCTATTCGAATAGTTAGAGCTATCATCCTGTGTTAGCTACTTAGCTTTATAGTATATATGTCCCCTCATCTAGGTTTGGTCCATCACATGCAGGCTATTAGCTGTTACATGTGTTCACTTGCCCTCATCTTTTTCATTTAGACCTCAAGATTTTTGTTACTGTTGTGGGCGGTAAGACGTTTGGCAAACATTGATAAAAAATGCTCCAGAGGGGAATATAGATATCCAACGTAAGAATTTTATTATATTCTCGAAAAAATACCTGTCTGGCACGGAAGCACTGACAAATGGTTCAACTATCTCAGTTGTCGTAGCTATTTAGGCAATTGGGATTAATGACACAGTACAATGATTAAGTGACACCACTAGCTCACGCATTAGTTTTGCAAGGAAACTGATCTCAGGGGTATCTGTTAAAGCAAGTATCCTCCTACTCATGAACTAATAATACACATCTGGATATGTTTCACTGTTCTAATAACAACTAATATGCAGATGTATTAGTCTTCCGAGTGAACTAATAAACATTTTTGCATAAGTTTGCAGACAATGATAATTTAACTGTTCTATGTGATATTCATTGCAGTAACCAAATAAACTTGAAAAGTTAGAGTGACCACTTTAACAAAAACTGAATAATATACATTAGTTGTTCTCCTTCTTAACTTGAAAATAGCAAATGTACATGAAATCCCAACCTTTTTAGCTTAATTACTACTACTTATATTACTTGCAGTTCTGGAAAAGGGAGGCAGCAGCCTTGAGGCATGAATTACAAAGCTTGCAAGAAAACCATCGGTATGTTATTTTAGCTGTGTGGCTACGCCTCTAGTTTTTAGATAAATGCTTTGGGATTGCTTAGCGGAAATTTATACACCTGCTTGGACATATAAATGAAATGTGTGACGTGGATTGCCTGAAAAACACCAGTCCTCTATTATATATGTTATGAAAAACAAATTGCAGGCAATTGATGGGTCAAGAGCTTTCCAGTTTGAGCGTTAAAGAGCTACAAAACTTGGAAAATCAATTGGAAATGAGCTTGCGTGGTGTCCGTATGCAAAAGGTCTAAGATACTAAATTCTAATATCTTGCCTTCCAACTAAAGAAACCCTAACAAGTTTTTTACTTCGACAGGACCAAAAGCGAAACGATGAGTTACACGAGCTAAACCGAAAGGTCTCCAAAATATGTCAATTACTTACCTACTCCGGTACTAAATCAGTATGACTCCAAAAAGCTAACACTTTTGTCAATCACACTGCAGCTAAACCTCCTTCACCAAGAAAACATGGACTTGTTAAAGAAGGTACGTACTTCCTCAGAATTTATATATATTCAATTAAGATGACACGTCCTGTTGCGTTCTGGTTCATCCAAATTAAAGCATTAACTTTTGGTCACAGATCAATGAAGCGAGAGACGGAAATGAGACAAATAGGATTTCTCAATCTTCAAATGGTTTTAATCATGAAGAGGAAGAATGTATCAAACTCCAATTAAGCCAACCACAACGACAAAACTATGCCACAACAGAAAACCCTGCAACGCTAAGGTTAAAGCCCTGATTCCATTGGTTAAAATTTATGCATTGCTGATTGCTAGTTATTTCAATTTAAAAACTAATGCACTAAAATTTCGATGAACAATATGCAGCTGACAACAAGTGCAATGATGAATGGGAGTTACAATTCTAACTGCAAATTTCCCTCTGAACTCCATTCAGTGACTCTGCATTAGTTCCCCCCCACCGCCACCCCCATATAAGCAATCAGAATAAAGTATAGCCTGAAGATAAGTGTCGTTCTTTATTAACTTTGCAATCTGCTTAGTTTTATGAGTACTGGCCCGATCTTGCAGCCAGATCTCCTAAAACCCTTCCTTACTAAATGTATGTGTCTGTATTTATGTTTTTCGGTTTAATCAATATATATGCCTTCTTTATAAATTATTAGTATCGGGACCTATTGCCCTAAAAAATAAAGGACTATACTAACTCAAAATACAATAACCACAGCCAACTATGGCGTGTAAAGACGCTCTTCTGAATATCTAACACAAGCGAGGTATGGTTAAATAAGAATTGTATGAAAGAAAGTGAACTCTAGAAAAGTTGGAGGGAGAGAAATTGAAAGAAGAGTGCCAATATGAGGGAAGACTTCAAATGATAATACCAACAACATTGAACCATGAGTCATGACCAAAATAATTATAACTGATATTTCTATCTGCGGGGATAGATCAGTTGGGAGAGCGTCAGACTGAAGATTTGAAGGTCAGGTGTTGTCCGATCCACCTTCACCGCATTATTTTCATTGGTTCTGTGTGTTATGTTTTCTAACCTTTTAGATGAGTTTCTTTCTGTGTTATGTTTTCTAACCAATAGCAGAAGACTACGTGACCCCTAACTTAAGAAAATTGAAAACAAATCCGCTTACACCAAAAACAACTAAATCAGACGTGTTGATGAACAATGGAATTCAAATATGAACGAATACAATAGATTTTGTGTGCAGATAGTAATCCAACAAATATTATTTTGGGCGCCAGCGTTTCAATTTTTATTTGAACTTGTTGCAAAGTGTACTAGTGCTTTCCTAATAGTACAATCTCCAGGAATTCAACTTATGATATGTCTTCGTGTATATTTGGAGTATACAAATTCCAAACTGGGTTGCACGGACGCTCCGTTTTTGGAGTCGTGTCCGCGTCCGACTCGCGTCAGACACAGGACGCGCGTTAGACGCTGACACGACGCGTGTCCGATGCACTAATATGCGCGTTCCACGCGCGTCTTATTTGGATGCACCGATGACTTGTGTTTGGAGCTTTTTTTCATTTTCATTTAAACTTCTTCCTTTATGTTTACTATTATTAACTAAATGAAGAAAGACAAACATTTAGATCAATCATTTAAGTCTTTATTAGGATTTTGTAATTGGAAATGACATCATATATATTTTTGGTTGGGCATGTGTTGATCTAAGAATGCATTTTGATTGTGCCATGTGTTTAATAGTGATAATTGTTTGACCTTCGACGTGTATAAACAAACGATCTCTCATTTTCTTTTAATATTTATACACATGTAGCATTATTTTCTTAATTTTTAGGATCGAAACACTTGACTTTGTTGTACAAATACATAATTCTATATATAAATAATATATAAAAAAAATATGTATTTACGCTTAGTAGCCAGAAACGTCAACAGTCATCCCGTTTCTCCGTGAAACCCGCGATTTTGCATTCCCAAGTGAGATTCGCGTTAGGATCGCGCGCCTGGCATGCAAAAAAACGCGCTCCCAACAAGTCAGAGGCGTGTGATCTCAAATTCCGAAAAAGTCTAACAAAAAACCTAATTCCTTCACCCGGTTCCAACACGAAACTTAATTCCCTCATACAATTCCAACATGAAACTTAATTCACACCGATTTCCAACATTGAATTCCTTGTAATCAAGTAAGAAATTCGTCTTTGTTATTATCAACTTAGACCTAGAAACTAAACAAACATGAAAGATCTATATAAGGCTAATTTCATACCTCCATCAGCAAAAACAAATCATGTTTGTTCTATTTCCTTTCTTCTTCCATGTATACATCTTCAAACTCAGTGATAAATTTAGAAGAGGATGATGGTGACCAAGATGAAGAATTAACCACAACTCCTCTTTGGAAATACGTTCAAAAGATTGATAAGCAAATTGGAGATAAAGGAGGTGGTGGAGGACAGAAGTTCATATGCAATTTCGGGTGCAAAGTGGAACCATATGCAGGATTTTATTCGAGGGTGCGTCAACACTTGATTGATATGTTACCTGGCAACAAGTATCAAGGTATATCATTATGTTCTAAAGTTTCAAAATAAATGAGAGATATTTTAAAAAAAGAAGAACTCGATGCAAGAAGCGTGTTCGGTGATAGTGCTAAAGTAAAAAAGCCTGCCTTACCAAATTCTAGTACGACACAAAATCAACAGACATGTGTGAAAATGGGTAAAAGTGATTCCTCTGAGAGTAATGTTAATAAAAATTTTCAGAAGCACAGTAGAGATGATGTCGACCAAAAGATCGCGAGATGCTTATATGTAAATTCAATTCCCATGAATGTTCTTCGGTCTCCATCTTGGGCAGATATGGTGTCCGCCGTTAATAATGCACCAAAAGGCTACAAGTCTCCTTCTTATGAAAAGACCAGAACTTCTTTATTAGACAAGGAGAAAATGTTGGTAAAGCAAGTCCTAAATCCGTTGGTGAGTGACTGGCAGACTCGGGGAGTTTCAATTGTCTCTGTTGGTTGGTCGAATGTCAAAAATATATCATTAATAAATATTATGGTGGTATCAGAAGGCAAAGCAATGTTTATAAGTACACACGACGTCTCAGGAATAAAAAAAACTGGTGAGAAGATTTCTGCGATACTGTCGTAGAAGAGATTGGTTCTTGGAATGTCGTAGAAGTCCTCACAGACAACGAGGAAAATTACAAACTGGCTGGAGAACTCATTGAACAAAAGTATCCCCATATTTTTTGGTCCGTTTGTTTAGCGCACATGCTAAATTTATTAATGAAGGACATAGTAAAATCCAAGGAATCAGCCATTTCATTTGTGAAAGAAACGTATACAAAAGGCAAGGATATTTTGAAGTTCGTGAGAAATCATTCCCAATGTCTTGATTTATTTAAGAAGGTTTCTCCTTGGAGGTTCTCAAATCAAAGAAGACACGTTTTGGATATCATTTTGTCGTGTTGTCCCGGATTGTTGAGGTAAGAGCTTCTTTGATTTCCATGGTATTATCAGAAGAATGGAAAGAACTTAAGAAACCTGCAACTTCAAAAGAACATGCAAAAATCACCTCAATTATCATGGATGAGAATTTTTGGAGTAATGCGGAGAAGGTGTTGCGAATAACAAAGCCGATATACATAATGCTTAGATTTTCAGATTCCGATAAGGCCGTTATAGGAGAAGCGTATGAGCAAATGGATACGATGTTGAGCAGTTTACAAGACACACTTGCAGATGATATAGTAATTCAGGATATTATTCAGCAAATTGTGGTCAAGAGATGGAGTAAAACGTACATTCTATTGCACTGTTTAGCTTATTTGCTTGTCCCTAAGTATTAGAAGGATGCATGGCTAATGAAACCAGATCCTAGTGGCGTTAGTAGTAAGAAGCCTAACTTCTACCAAGAAGTTCAGGATGGGTATCTAAATGTTATAGATAAGATGTTTCCAACGCCGGAAAAAGCTGCGATTATACGGCATCAAATTAGTGATTTTGTAAGTAGTGGAGGTTGTTTCGCGCGCCCACAAGCTATAGCGGATAGAGCAAAGATGAGTGCAAAACAATGGTGGGGTTTATACGGCGGAGGAGCACCAGAGCTTTACAACTTATCTATGAGAGTGTTGTCACAAAGTGTTAACTCTTCTTGCACAGAAAGATGTTGGAGCACATATAGCTACATCCACAGTGTAAAGAGAAACAAATTCGGAGCTGATAGGGCTGAAAAACTTGTGTATGTTCACTATGATCAACGTCTTCTTACAAGGCAAAGAACAGATTATGGGACTCTGTATATAAATTGGGATGTGAATTCAGATGAAAACAACATTGAAGAAGATGTTGAAGTAATTGAGGCAAGAGAACGAGACGCAACAGCTGATGATGAAGCGAATTACTTGACAATACCAACACCTGCTCTTATCTCTCCATCCTCCCCTACACCAACACCTCAACCTCCACCTGCACCTCCAAGTTCACAAGAGCAGGAAACACAAGCACAAGTTCGAGTTCAGAGTGCACATAACAAACACAAGAGGTAAAAAAAGTCGATGAATGAGATATATTATCGCACATAATTTACATTTTTTAAATATTTAAGATTTGTGTCTTATTTCTTGGTTACAAAATTTGAAAATTAGTAATACAACTAAGATTTCTAAAAAATTGTAATTTACGTTCCCAAAACGTTCGCGGAATTTCATTTTTTGAAAATTTTACGAATCGAGTTCCCGTCCCCGTTCCCGCTTCCGTCCTCGTTCCCGCTCCTGGCTGCTAAGTATTTATGTGTCCGCTTTCTAATCTTTTGGAAAATTTGTTGTGTCCGCGTCCGCATCGTGCCGTGTCCGTGTCCGCATCTCTGCAACCCAGATTCTAAATAATCTTATCTAAATTTTTATTACACTGTATACAAATACATAATATAATATTTTTTTCGCACAAGGAGAAACAAGAGAGCACAGCAAAGGAGTTACAGAAACTAGTTTAATTATGCAATTGCGCTTCCTCAAAATAATGCCAATAATCCTCAAAATAATGCCATGAATTCCAGGTTGTATTTTTTATCAAACATTTATGATAATCTATGGTTAAGCTGCACATTTTAAGATGGGGGCAAATGGATAACCAATAGTGCTGCTTCCTACCAAAAATAATATTATACCTCCCAATTAGTTGAGATTCATTGGGTGTTTGACACTTGTCCAAAGCTTATTTTCTTCTTTTTATTATAAAGTACAAGTTGTTTATTTTGTTTTCATAGGTTCTTGTGTCCCTTAATCCTTGGATTAAGGTTTTGTTGGATAGAATCTAATTGGTACTTCAAATGCTCTAAAGATCAGTTCACATGACCTCAACCAATACAACATCAGTAAAAGTTATATGTATAGACAAACCAATTACAGAACCCCAAAACCATGAATATAATTATGCCTTGTCATTCTTAATTCTTTGGATGTAAACTTCATTACCGTAATCTCCAAGTTGTTGTACTTTCTACTTCAACTAGTTTAAGTTCAAGTTCCAAGCAAATGGTTATACTTCAGGCTAAAAATGGTATGATGGGTACTGACTAAGTTTATAGTGCTACTTGGCAATTTCCAAGTATATTGTTCTCCATTGCGCTAAGGTTGGTAAGGTTTCTCAGTTAAAGCTGCCATATTTGCTATATAAAGGTTTGGATTATTTTTTCCTAAGGTACTTGAAAGGAATAAAAACAACAAATCGGCACCCATAAGTTATGTCGACATAGCCTGGCATGGACAAGCTAATTCATTCTTTATCAGTTCCTCCTACCAAGTTTCTGTTCTCGACTTTAATTATTATCGCGACCCACTACTAGGTCCATATAGATTATGTAAGATATTTGATATAGTTAATGTTTTGAAGAACAATCAATATTCTCAGTCCATTTTAGTTTTAATCATGATTGAGAAGAAGAAAAAAAATTCCTTAGAGATTTCTTTTTATAGATTAAGTTTATGGAGTTCTAGGAAGAACAAACCTTAGTTTTCAATTGTTGTTGTGGATCTTTTTAAAGAGAATATTTATAATCAATTTTAATGTAATCATGATTAAGAACAATTATTTAGAAAAAAATTAGGAATTAGAATTTTTGAGGAAAAGTAAGAATTGGGATTTATATACAATTGTGCAATTTGTGAGAATAATAAAAAAACAATAATGGGACTTATATATGTACCACTGTCTAGTCCACTTCTTTTGTAAACTCAAATATGTCCTTTTTTTTCTTACAAATCTATTTCTTGTACTTGTTTCCTTATCTCATATAGGCTAGCAAAAGGTTCAAGTACCAAGTTTCATGGGTAACTAGCTAGTTTTAGTAAGTTTGAAAGAGTTAATTGTGATGTTAATCTAGATCTCGATAAATGATGATCCGTACTTGTTATTTTAATTCTGAATGCATCTGTAAGAGTAAAAGACATGTCAGGATCACTTGCTTAATAAGCTCGTTAAAAGATTTCGCCAAAACGAATCATTTCCTAAAATAAACGTATATACCTTGTGCGACAAATATCAATTGGGTAAATGAACGAGGGCGTTGATTGATCATTGAATGTAACGGAACTCTGACATTAATCAAAATGACAAGGACTCTACATCAATGTTTCCACAACAAAGAGACAATGACATTAATCTAAATGACAAACAGTCGTTCACAACGGAGAAAATAGTGAAGAATGTGTATTTCATTCACCCATATCTGATACACGTGTTACACGTGACGTGTGTGAGACGTACTTCCTCATTCGCCCGACACTCGAAAAAGTCGCAGCTCTACCAATAGAAATTGTTCAGTGAGAAAGTACACCTACCAAGATACAGGAGTTCCATAAAACCAAGTGGATATAATTCTCATTTACAAATAACCAAGGCTAATGTGAAGGCGAAAAAAACAAAACAAAAAAATCCTAGCTATCATTAAATAGTAATTTTCTTAACGTTTCCTTGACCCAAGGGACAATTGGGGTATCCTAAAAGTAGTAAAATGATTAAATTATGAACAAATAAAGTATTTTAATTTTTGATTAGTGCTCTTTAATTTCAACTAAAGCAGGAAACCACCAGTGGTTTTCTGAGATCAGGAAACTAGCATTGTTTTCTGACAAATGTGGTTTTCCTAAAGAAAGAGTAAACTTTGATGCCCAGATAGACAAAAATCTATGTCAAACAAAAAAAGGTCACCTTTCTCTCTCATACTAGCAAGAAATTCTTCTTTAAGGTTCCATCTTGAAGTGGAAGTTTGTTTATTTCCTATTTTTAGATCTCCATTTTTTGTTTCTAATCTTCATTTCATTTTCTAAATCTCTCTTTCTCTACCCATTTGTCTAATCTTTTTAATCAATCTTCCCCCCTTGACTTTTCAATGAATTTGAAGAAGCTCAAGCTAGAATAAGATGGGGAGAGGAAAGATTGTGATTCGAAGGATCGATAACTCAACCAGTAGGCAAGTCACTTTCTCCAAACGAAGGAACGGATTATTAAAGAAAGCCAAAGAGCTTTCCATTCTTTGTGATGCTCAAGTTGGTCTTATAATCTTTTCTAGCACTGGCAAGCTCTATGAATTCTCAAGTACCAAGTAATTTATCTCTCACTCTCTCTTGTAATCTACCCATTCATCCTGTCCAAATTTGATCATCTTTAAACCGTCATGTCTCCATTGAGATCCCTATTTGACTATATTTCATTTAAATGGTGCAAGGTAACTTCATTCATGAAATTATAATATACTTTTAAAAAATTGTTTTGTTTCATGAATCTGAATTAAACAACATGCATAATGAATTGCATGAATTAAAATGAATGAACATAACTTAATTATGGTACTTACATTTACTTAATCCTTCTATATGATTTATCTTCCTTATTGTTTTATCTCTCAATTTTGATTTTTTTTTTCTAATTTTACGCTTTAATTTGTTAATAGCACTACAAAGCAGAAGGTCTCTTGGGACGGCCAAAAAACATCCCAAGAGGACAAAAAACCGTCCCAAGAGGTATTAGGGACGGTTTATGTACCGTCCCCTGTTCCACCGTCACTAATACTATTTGGCCATGTTTTTTTTTGGGATGGATATATTTTAGACTTGATTTAAATATTTTATGACTATTAGGGATGGTCAGACCATCACCGTCCCAAATATCCTTCTTTAGGGACAGTTTTTTCAAAACTGGCCGTCCCTAGAAGCCTTCTTTTTTGTAGTGTAGAAGACTGATTAGGCGTCGATCGGAGCAGCATAGATGGATCTACTAGTATTCTGATGGATTTAATACATTTATAGGACATCTAATCTTTCTGTGACCCCGTATACATGTCGCCTCTATAATATGAGTGTCCATTTGCTGGCTGAGTACCCGTGTCGGTGTCGTGTCGACAAGGACAATGTGACACTCCACTGCTATCCGAGTCGGCATGTCCTTGTCTACTTACAGCGTCTTGTGTGCATAATGTGACACTCCATTGCTATCCGAGTCGGCATGTCCGTGTCGTAGTGTGTCCACTCTATGTTTAGATCTTAGTATCTCTTCCTTTATTCTTTACAGCCATATTAGTCTAATCTTAGAACCCTTCTACTTCTCGATTTACTTATCTCGTGATGCTTCTCTCCTATAATCTTGTAAATGAATAAATTGCGACTGGCTACCAACCAACAAGACTTAAATACATCGCTTATATTTCCTTGATACTAACAAATTTCTCTTTAAATCTTAAGTATCTAAGAAAAGAATGATTTCAACACATAAAATAAAAGTAGGTATTTTCTTGTTTTCCATTTGTTCTTTTTTTTTAGTTAGCTAGATATTTGTGAGTGTGAAAAAAGAGGGTCTAATTTTGTATTTTTAAAAATATATACATATTTAAATTATCCAAAATCTTCGAAATTTTTAAGGTAATGAAATTCTCCAATCCACCGAGAGTATAAGATTCTGATTACTTCAATCAAGAAAGATGCTGATTTATTGTCTGGCGTACCATCATTTAAAAAATGGTTAACTTCCATTCCATCATCGAAAAATAATACTACTAGCTACTTTGTATCCTTGTACTGGAACTTAACAAGTATTTAGTGCTAGTGCCTAGTAATAGTACTCTATGGTAGCTGCCTCAAAGAAATTCTCATGCTTAACTAGACTAGACGCGTAGTGCAATCCTAAGTTCCAAGAAGAGTTGCACCGTATATCTACGCGAGCAACGAATGAGATGGATGATGCGTAAATCCAGGAATAGGATATATGTGGATTCTACAGTCAGCCTATTTAATCATGTTGTGCATCTCCTTCAGAGAACTACCTGCTAGCATTTCTCTAGTGGCATGAAATTTGGGTCGTAAGACTATAACACAATGGGAGTGTTAGAACATATTTTATATATGATATTTCATATTTGACTACCGTGCTTTCTTTGTTTCTAGCTAGGAGAGGATGTTGGACTTCTGTTAGATGCCCTGGTCATAGTCTTATTGGTAATCAATTTATTTCAACAACTACTAGAGTTCCTTAATAATTTCGTGTCTAGAAAATAAATGGCTAGCATTTCCACTAATTAAGTACACTTATAAGTGCACATCAATTCAATAAGTGCCAGACCTAATGTAGTATGCAGCTGGAGATCAATGTCGTTGCCAAGAGAAACAGCAAATAGAGTTGTGCCAACTCTTTCCATGCTTTCCAGAAGAGGAATGGCAGTGATAAATGTGTGTGTATTTTGCGATAACAGCGCAAAATCTGTGGAGCATCTTTTCCTCCATTGTTCTTTCGTTTGGCACATTTGGGAACACTTTCTTCAACAGTTGGGCATTGCTTGGGCTAGGAATGATATTGTGATTGCTAAGAAACAAGTTAGAAAACCTCAAAACTCTCTTATTATAGACATCAAAGTGTTGCTTCTTAGTTGGTCATTTAATGTTGATTCTTTTAAAAATATCAAGTTTGATGATTTTGTTGTTGATCGGGTAAGTTTGTTTAGAGAGTAGCTTTGATGTAAGCTCTCAAAGAACCTTGCTCAATTCTTCTTGTACCATGGGAGGGTGCTATCTTGGCACCCTATTTATTTATGTTATCTTTGCCTTTCTCAAGAAAAGAAACAGTTTGAACTAGACTTGAACACAGAGCAGAAAACCAGTGGCAGCTACTTGGCATAAGTTTCATATTGGTATCTTCATGGATGATTTAGTTATACCAAACTTTTATGCATCGTGATGGTCATTAGAACCTAAACTTAAAATCACAGCATGATGACATTATGGACAGCAAGCGGCGCCATTAAATTAGTAACAACTAAAAACATAAACAGATCATGTTTAATTGGACGATTCACAGTTGTATGGTATCTACTTATCTGGCTAGTTTGCAAGGCATTTTCTCGTGTAAATTTAGCTCTTATATAAACTTCGATGTGAATGACTAATAGTATGTTTTATCTGTTTTGCTACTATAGCATGAAATCTATAATCGAGCGATACAACCAGTCAAAGGAGGACCAACACCATCCAATAATGAATGCAACTTCGGAAGGCAAGGTACGCTTACATAAGCCTTCAACCCATTATTTCCTTCCAGCTTTTCCTGTTAGAAATCAGGGCATACTGGATATGTGGGATTTTCATGATCATTTGTGCTATATATTTGCAGAAAACTTCAAAAGATAATTCCATTTGAACCCTAGGAAATATGTAGGGCCAACTCAGAAATTATGCATTCATACTAGTAACTAAGATTTCATCCTGATAGACCATATTCTTACAATAATACCCTACTCATTTTGCCTGCAGTTCTGGAAAAGGGAGGCAGCGACCTTGAGGCATCAATTGCAAAACTTGCAAGAAAACCAGCGGTATGTTTTTTTTACTAAAATAATTTAGACTGCTATATGAATAAATACAGAAAAAAAAAAGATGCAAACTAAAAAAAGAAAATGCAAAGATTTACTATGTCCATGCGAATTGTGTCGATATCTTAATCTCTATCAGTATGATAAGTAAGAAGAGAATAGGTTCCTGAAAAGATTTACAAAATTAGTTAAAAAGACCAAAATCAACAATTCCTGGATGAAATGGACATTTAAATTTTGATACTGTTTAAATGGACAAAAATGTAAAAATAGCCAGGATGTAATCAGTTTCATCCTACCCATTTTCAAATACTTTTTTTTATTTTTAATTTGCATTAAGATGTATCCAGTTTCATCCTTGCTATTTTTTAAGTTTAAGTCAAGATGAATCCAGTTTCAGCCTTGCTATTTTTTTGGTGTCCATTTCACACATACTAATTTTTACTCGTCCATTTGAACCATGTTTTAAATTTTTTGGACAAATGACCCATTTTCCGGAAGATTTACTATGTCCACGTAAATATTTATTTAGAAACAAAACTATTATAAACGCTTAAGATAAAAGTCATTGCGATCATTCTCATCATCTGAACATCTTACAACTACAAGCATCCTAAGCCTTATACATAAAAAAACATGTCTTAGGTATTTTTTTTCTTTTTTAAGCATTATGTCTTAATTAGGTACTCAGAGAGGCATAATTAACTTTATCTCCTAGGATATTATCAGCCAATATTTAGTATGAAGATGTTGATAAGCCAAAGCAGCTTGCGTACACCAAGGAGATAGTCCTCGGGATTACTGATATTCATATTATGTTTTTAGGAGCAACCACCGCAGCTATTACTTAGCCTACCCACCCTAACTGTATGGTTATACCAATTTAACCCCAGCAGCTTCTCACTGTAAGAGGCTAATGCAAATAGATATGAGTGGGCGGTCTTTATATTCCCAACGCTTAGAAAGTGGAAACATAGCCATTTCAGCTCTTGCACCATTACAATTCCCCCTTGCAACCATTACCATTGCCCTCAATAACGGATAATCATCGTCAGAAACAACAAAGAAGGTGTAGCTTTTTGAAACTTAACCCGGTAGCTAGACGCACACAAAACCACTTCTTTTAACTGCGGCGAATTTCAACATGTATAAGCCTACTAAAGCCACGTCCCCTTGAGAGTCTTAGGAGGGCTAATCTCATATACATGCATCCTTCCAAAATGCCACATGCAGTAACACCTATTACCCGTTGCCGTGATAGTCGTACCATTCCATTAAATAAACTATATTAGGCATGGTAAAAGGAAGTGGATGCTTACAAAACCTCGCATGAAGTAGGCTAAATCCAAGTGGACAGACATGCTGAAATGAGCTAAAATCTTAGTAAGAAGATCCGGCGACCAGAAAACTTTTAGATTGGTGAAAAAATAACAACACTTGCCATATGTTAAAGCTTTGCACAGTATACCTACTGTCATATAATTTCTAAGGGAATATATAGACTGCCAAGCAAGTATTTATAAATATTCATGTGGATTGTCTGACAAAGTGCATAGTTTTGGAATACAAATGTCATGAAAAATAATATGCAGGAAATTGATGGGTCAAGAGCTATCCAGTTTGAGCGTTAAAGAGCTACAAAATTTGGAAAATCAACTGGAAATAAGTTTGCGTGGTGTCCGTATGCAAAAGGTTCAACTTACTAAATCCTCATGCCATGTTTTCTTTAAAACTAACCAATACGTAACCCATGTATATTCCAAATGAACAAATTCTAACAAGGTTTATACTTCGACAGGACAAAAAGCTTACCGATAAGATACACGAACTAAACCGAAAGGTCTGGAGAAAAATGACACTTACTTACCCATTCCATAGTTAAATCAACATAACTCCAAACACCTAACACATTTGTTATTACGCTGCAGGGAAACCTCCTTCACCAAGAAAACATGGAACTATTAAATAAGGAACACCATATACGTCAAGAAAACATGGACTTGTTGAGAAAGGTACTTTCTCTGACTGTATATATATATCTTCGATTAACATGTGTTTCCCGTTGTGTTCTAGCTCATCCAAAAGCATTACTTTTTGGCCACAGATTAATGAAGCGAGAGATGCACATGAGACAAATAGGATTTCTCATGCTCCAAATGGCTTTAATCTTGAAGAAGATGAATGCATCAAACTTCAACTAAGCCAACCACAACAACAAGACTATTCCACACCAGCAAACCCTAGAACACTAAGGTATTCTCTGGTTTAAAATCAATTCATTGTAGTTATTTCACTTCTAAAACTAATGTGCTGAAATTTCCATGAACAATATGCAGCAGACTAAAGCTGCAATGACGAACTGGAACTACAAATTTCTAGCCAAAACACTTGTTTGCCTCTGAACTTAATAAAGTAAAACTTGAAAATGAGTTTTGTTTCGTAGTCTCCTTAGTCTGGTGTTCGCCAACCAATTTTGCGGCCAGATCTCTTAAAACCCTTCATCACTAAATTGTCTACGTACAGATACCAGTATGTTAGCGTGCTTTGGAAATACTGGTTGTACATAATAATGTATTGAACGTAGAGGACATTTAATTGTAAAAGTGATATGATTATCCATGTACAGATAATTTGGAAATAAGAAATAAACCTGAACTTGACATTACTTCTAGTGAACCAAATTTTATCACTGCCACAAGCATTGTCGTTAATATAGACTTAACTTTTAGCTTGCTGAGTCGAATTTAAAGTGTTGATTGTGTTAAAGTTCAGCGACTATTTATGCTTGTATATTAGAATGGTTTTGCAATCATTATATGTTGATGTTTTCTGGTTTGAACATATAGTTGAGTTTGAAGTTTCGCTTTTTGTAGTTGCAGGTTTCCCTACAACACATCCCTCATGATATCTTGATACCAATTCCTAAATCTAATTATCCTTTTACCTAATTATCAACATAAAATATAAATTGACACAAGGAATTTTACATGGTTCGATCATTGTGGTCTATATCCATAGTTTTTCACTATAATTGTTGAGGTTACATGAATAATAAACTTAAAATCTCCATTAATGGAGTTGAGAAAACTCTCTAGATCTAGTTTTGGTGACGTAGGAAGAAGATGATAAAACTAAAGATTAATTTCTCTCTCTACAAAAGTCTCTCCTAAGTGTGTCCTCCTCCTTTCTCTCTCCTGCCTTTCTCTTTATATAGGTATTTACATAATGGATGACAATTAGAAAAACTCTTACTTTCTCGCTAACTCTTGCGACAATCTCGCTAACTCTTGTTGTCGTGCGATATTTTGCCCCTACATTTTGCCTCTTTTTCCTTGAATATTGCTTGAAGAGCGATCCTTAAGGAAAAATCTGTCTTATTGTAATTGTTGAAGTGAGATGTGTGATGTTGGAGTTGTCTTTGATCTTTGTTGTTGAAGGAACGAGCGAAAGAATACTAAACTTGAAAAACACGTATTTCCCTCTATTCTTTTGCGAAGTTCCGAAACTTTGAGAAGTAAATAAAAAGTATCATCCCTTGAAGTATGCGAAGTATGAAGTATGAAGTATCTTTGAAGAAGTACTTAATCCTCGAAATATAAGAAGTATCTGTCTATGAATGCAAAAAAGAAGTATTGCGAACTAATCATGCGAAATTATTACTCTATTGTTGATGAAGATTCTCACTATTCATGAGCGAACGTCTTCTTTGGAAATAATTCTGGCCGAGAAGATAAAGAATCATAAAATGTTCTCTTGGTAATCCATAGTTGCCTCTATTCTTTATCTTTGAAGGTAGAATCCTTGAAAAAGTGTTGAATGTGGTATAATGGTTTTGCCTCTTCCCTTCATGTTTTGTTCTCATGTGGCCAAATAATTTCTTCAAGTTGCTTATGCGAAATAATTTCTTGAGCAGTACAACTCCCTCTGCGAAATTTGACCCACTTTTCTAATTTCCTGTTTGCGGCATAGTGGAACAACTGCTTTCTTTGATTAATAACTTGGTTCCTTTGTTGTTTAAAAGTCTGCGAAACAATACAACTGATGGGATTGGATCTTGCGTCTTCAAGCTCATTGAATACACACTGAACCATCTGTGCTGACTTTTCATTTATGTTGGTGGTGTGAGCTTCGAAGAATATATTCTTTTATAATCGCTCTTTGTATTATTCATCAAAAGCTTTCTTCGTCTTCATGCTATTTCGTTGCTCTATTTCTTCGCAGAAGCTTTCTTTTCAGCTTATTCGCCTGTTATGTTGAGTCTTTCATCGTCCTTTGCTATTTTCAACACGTCATAAATTCTTGATCACGTTTGCTGCAGAAAATAAATCAATACAGGGAAAGACTACAATAGTTGTTATTCTGCGAAATTTCGCATACTCGGTTTGGAAGTTTTTTTTTCTTTTTTTCTTTTTTTTTTTTTTTTTTTTTT